>NC_133326.1:467678004-467978004 GCF_042186555.1 Aquarana catesbeiana | reverse complement strand
ATTACACTTTTGAATACATTTTTTACTATGTATTATCACACCTGTATTCCACCATACACCATAGTTCTAAATTATCATGATGTTGAAATGTGTGTATTACACTCTGAAAGGTGGCGAATCTTCCTATAGATAGTCCTATTCTGTTGAATTTTCCCACCCATTAGGGTTTTCTGAACACATAGGTGTTCTTTATAACATTGCTGTCTACATGCTGGTTTATTAGACATTTTAACTAAAATAACTGCTGTGGTGTCTTGGACATCTCTTCCTGGTCCTGGTAAAAAAAAAAAAAAAAATGTATTCATGGATCGTGGCTGTCAGTGGCATATACCCTTCAAAAGTGATGATCCTGGATTCTTCTGCATGCACAGCAGTATGAGGTCACCTAGACTCACAAGTCATAAGGGCCATGGCTGGAACCTACTGATCCCTTTTTACATCCCTGCAATCTCTTTTATCCCTATAAGTACTATCTTGTTTACTTACCTCAATAGGGTAACGGTCTGACTCTTCACTAAGCTTGACCCTTTGTTTCCTTTGACACCCATCTTGCTTTCTTTACTCCAGAGCTCCCCAAGACACCAGTGGGGAGAAGAGGAACAGAATGCTCAAACCGTAAGATTTTTTTCCCTCCTTGGATAATATGTATACTTTGACCATGTCACAATGATATTAAACTTGCATTATCTTTATGGCGCACACAGCCCCATGAAGGATGTATTTGCAATTTCAAGGAAATGGTACACAATGAAGAGTTATTGTACCAACAGCAGATCTTTCAGCTTTTGAGCAGATCTGACAAGATCCCTGCTTTTGACTTCTGCTGTGCGTTGTGGAGCTGAGATCTCTCCCTGGGGTCTCTGCTGTGCTTGCTTGCAAGGCAAATGTGGGGCACGCTGTCAGAGAAATCTCACTTTTGAATTGGGCAAGATATTGGAAACAAGTTGATGATTTAGTCTGCTAGAATCCACTTACTGTATACCTGAAATACCCACCTTTTAAAAAAAATCCTAGACCATATTTGGATCCTGAGATAGCAGTTTGGAATATCATACCTGTAGTGAATGGGATCTTGAAGAGGCATGTTGCTCCTCCTTCAAAAAAAAAAAAAGGAATGAAAAGATGTCTGGCAACAGGCCCATAACAAAATGCACCAACCAGGGTCACATGAGTTGGGGCAGCCAATCTCACCCCAACCAGCAATTGTACCACACCTGAAAATAGGTGTGGAGCAGGTGTCCATTATTTCCCCGCTGAAAGAGACACAGGTCTCAATATATCCCCCACCGAGATCTCCCTTTGCCGATCCGGCTGCTGGTGATGTCACTTCTGGTGCGGTGCACAGGGCGACATAATTTCTGATGCGGCCAGGCACAAACATCACCTCCTTCTCTTACATTGTTATTCAGGTTTGCACTGAAAAGAGTGCTATTTACAAACACTTCCAAACAGCCTTTATAGCATTTCATCTCCTGCAAATGATAGGGAATTTGGAATCCTTTTGACAGTGTGGCTGTTTTTGTATTGGCACCTGATCAGAATGGCCAAAGGGTGTTTGCCATAGTTTTATTTGTTGTCTTTCCTTTATGCTACTCCGAACATCCTATTTAAAGTGGCACTTGAGCTTTGTCAGGTTTTAATTGCAATGTGCACTTGTAGAGGAGGGTTTCTCTTTATTTTCTGACAGTGACTGTGATTCCAAGGGCAGGAAGTTAGAGAATATTTCTCCAGTGTTGACCCAGGTAGCAAATAAAAAAACAGGCACTAGGCTGGGAATGCAACCCAATCTATCCAAAACTAAAAAAAAAAAAAAAAAAAAAAAATCTGGTTGGAGTTGCTAAAAAAACACCCAAACTGCTACTTAATTTTTGCGTTGACGCAGTGCTATGCGCTATCGGCCATCTTCTGTTGTGTCTCCACTCCACTTTGAGAAATACAGCTGAGTTTCATAGCATCTTGTAGAAGTAGAAATTCTGTATAACTCGATGCTGGAATACCCAAAACCTGCCAGTGAGTACAGAGCTTCTCTTTAGTTGGTTGTAAGTGACTTAAAAAGTTGAGATAAAGCAGTCACATAGTATGGGGAAAGGGGACAGAACCCAGGGCAGAGTGCAGAAAAAGAATATATGGATAGATGTGGTATCTTAAAAAATTATTTTGAGTGGAGCTTCTGTTTTTAGACTCCTGTATATCTAAAACGAGTTAAATAATCACATGTAAGATGACTGAGTAATATAACTCCAAAGCTAATGTCAGATACAGATGGATACTCTATATATCCATGGTGTTGATAGCTTGGTCCTAATAATTTTTCTATCACACTTTTTAGGACAGAGACCGCAACAGTGAAGATGAGGATGAAGATAAATACGCAGATGATATTGATATGCCAGGACAGAACTTTGATTCCAAGAGACGAATTACAGTCAGAAACCTGCGTATTCGTGAAGATACTGCCAAGGTAAAATCTGAACGTTTCAAATACTAAGCAGCAACCCTGTTTTATTTGTATGCTTTAGTATTTTGATCTTAATATTTTTGTTTGTATCCCTGTAGTACTTAAGAAATCTGAATCCAAACTCTGCATACTACGATCCCAAAACTAGAGCCATGAGGGAAAATCCATATTCTGATGCAGGAAAGAATCCAGATGAGTATGTGACGAGATTAAATTGTGTACTAAAGATTTAGCCTGTCAGAGGTTATTGAGCTGTTGGTCACACCACTGAGCTGCTGCACACTGTGTGTTTGGAAAACAGTACATTGATTTTTAATGTGCTATCACGCATTGCACTTTTAGGCCAGTAAAACAGAATTTTAAGTTTAAAAAAACAATTTTTTTTTTTTTGTATTTGCTGCGATCAAACCACCATGAATGCAAGACAAAGCTTTCTTTTTTACATTGTAGAAAAGAAGAATGCAGATTAAAATTTTAGAGCAGATCCTGTTTACAATGTTCTTCGGCATACATTAAAAACTCGAAATCTGCAATAAGTCTTTTTGTGGTTTCAATTGCATAGTCATCAGGAGTGTTTTTAGACATATTTATATTGTTGAGCTACAATTTCATATCTGAACAGGTGGCAGTTTAGGTGGAAAATGTATAAAGTACAAGTTGTTGGTCTTATTTAACAGTTAATTTTTTTTTTTTCATTTATTCTATCTTATTGGTAAATTTGAACTTTCTCTACAGGGTCAGCTATGCTGGTGATAATTTTGTACGTTATACTGGAGACACAATTTCTATGGCACAAACTCAATGTAAGTAAAGTTTCTATTTCAGTCATTATTCTAATTTAGAATTAGGCATGTTAGGGCTCATGTTGACGAGTGTTGTTTTCCTGCTTTGATATGTGTTTAGAAGGCACCTCAAATGCAGGTTAGCAAATTCCCTTTAACTTTTATTACAGTGGGTGTAAACCCCAGTCATGGATTTTGAACTAAGTACATACAGTGGGGATCAAAAGTTTGGGCACCCCAGGTAAAAATGTGTATTAATGTGCATGACGAAGCCAAGGAAAGATGGAAAAATCTCCAAATGGCATCAAATTACAGATTAGACATGCTTATAATATGTCAAAAAAAAGTTAGATTTTATTTACATCATTTACATTTTCAAAATTACAGAAAACAAAAAAATGGCGTCTGCAAAAGTTTGGGCACCCTTCAGAATTTATAGCATGCACTGCCCCCTTTGCAAAGCTGAGACCTGCCAGTGTCATGGATTGTTCTCAATCATCGTCTGGGAAGACCAGGTGATGTCAATCTCAAAGGTTTTAAATGGCCAGACTCAAGCAGGATCTTACGAGTATGCATTTTGTCTGTATGGACATGTTTTCTGGATGTCCAGTGGCAAATGCTACTGCAAAGGCCACAGTGAAAAGTGTTATCAGAAGTAGTTTGTAAGTACAGAGTGCCAGAGAGTAACAGAGGAAATCATTTTTATAGGAGAGTCCTTACTAGAAGTTTTTAGGTTTAATTTTTACACCCTCTACTGTCGACACCCTCTACTGTCGACAAAGTAGAGTAAGAAACTAGAAAACTTTTGCCTGAATGTTTTCTTATATTTTATGAAGACCCTCAGGGGGATGTTGGACTCTCTCCCTATGGGATTTGGTTTGGGAGTGTGTTACTCACTTGCTAATATTTTGTCTCAGCAGCTGAAGTCCTCCATTCGGATCTCACAGAGAACGTTGCTGATCTTTTAAGGTTTTTTACAAACTCATTTATGTGTTTTCTCCCCAATTCCAGATCCTAAAAGTTTGGAAGGATCTAAAACTAAAGCCAGGTGACTTTTGGATTGTTAAGAGACATTTATATATCAGGAAATGTTTGGAGACTCAATACAGCATCTATTTCATGTACAGTTTTTGCAAAACTTGAAGGAAAAGTCACCTGGATCCACACCAGACACTGCAAAAATGACTTAATTAAAGAAATCTCTGTGTTTGATTTGTTTCCCTCTTGTGATCACAGTCTAGGGTACTTTTTGATTCAATTACTTTAATTGTAAGGGATATATATATTTGAAAAGTAGTTTAGCCATGTTAAAGTCATATTTGTCTGACCTTGCCCCAACAATCAGCACCATGGGTTCTTCTGAGCAGTTGTCTAGAAAACTGAAACTGAAAATAGTTGACGCTCACAAAGCTGGAGAAGGCTATAAGAAGATAGCAAAGCGTTTTCAGATGTCAATATCCTCTGTTCGGAATGTAATTAAGAAATGGCAGTCATCAGGAACAGTGGAAGTTAAAGCAAGATCTGGAAGACCAAGGAAAATATCAGACAGAACAGCTCGCAGGATTGTGAGAAAAGCAATTCAAAACCCACGTTTGACTGCACGATCCCTCCAGAAAGATCTGGCAGACACTGGAGTTGTGGTACACTATTCCACTATAAAGAGATACTTGTACAAATATGGTCTTCATGGAAGAGTCATCAGAAGAAAACCTCTTCTACGTCCTCACCACAAAAATCAGCGTTTGAACTTTGCAAATGAACATATAGACAAGCCTGAGGCATTTTGGAAACAAGTTATGTGGACCGATGAGGTTAAAATAGAACTTTTTGGCCGGAATGAGCAAAGGTACGTTTGGAGAAGCAAGGGCACAGAATTTAATAAAAAGAACCTCTGTCCAACTGTTAAGCATGGGGGTGGATCAATCATGCTTTGGTGTTGTATTGCAGCCAGTGGCACAGGGAACATTTCACGAGTAGAAGGAAAAATGGATTCAATAAAATTTCAGCAAATTTTGGATGGAAACTTGATGCCATCTGTGAAAAAGCTGAAGTTAAAGAGAGTATGGCTTCTACAAATGGATAATGATACTAAACACACCTCAAAATCCACGGGGGGTTACATCAAGAGGCGTAAACTGAAGGCTTTGCCATGCCCCTCACAATCTCCTGACCTCAACATTATTGAAAATCTATGGATAGACCTTAAAAGAGCAGTGCGTGACAGACAGCCCAAAAATCTCAAAGAACTGGAAGACTTTTGTAAGGAAGAATGGGCAAAAATACCTCATGCAAGAATTGAAAGACTCTTGGCTGGCTACAAAAAGCGTTTACAAGCTGTGATACTTGCCAAAGGGGGCAGTACAAGATATTAACTCTGCAGGGTGCCCAAACTTTTGAAGATGCCATTTTTTTGTTTTCTGTAATTTTGAAAGTGTAAATGATGGAAATAAAATCTAACTTTTTTTGACATATTATAAGAATGTCTAATCTGTAATTTGATGCCATTTGGAGATTTTTCCATCTTTCCTTGGCTTCGTTATGCACATTAATACACATTTTTACCTGGGGTGCCCAAACTTTCGATCCCCACTGTACACTGTATTGCCAAAAGTATTGGGACACTCCTAAACCCTGTGGATGGCCTTCCCAGAAAAGTTGCAGCTATTTTAGCTGCAAAGGGTGGGCCAACATAATATACAACCCTACCGACTAAAGCCCCGTACACACACACTATTGGATTTTTTGCAGAGTTTTTCAGATTTACCAGAACCATATAAAATGAGATCAAACCTTAAGAGTTTCAAATTGTATGCAATCAGGCAGGCCCTTGCACTACATGGTTTTGGTAAATCTGAAGACAAAAATCTGCAGACTATCTAATAGTGTGTATGGGGCTTTAGACTGGGATGCCATTAAAGTACATGTAAAGGCAGGCATCCCAATACTTTTGGCAATATAGTGTATATCTGTAGTGTTTACCTATCTGTCTCCAAAGCTCTAAGTGTTGTTTCTCTCTGGTGATTTGTTCCTCAGCTATCGGCATGAGTCACTTCTAAGAAGTTTTCCCAACCCATGAGATAAATTTGTGTAGGAAGGGGGAGCCCAGAACGGAGCTAGTCTATTCACAACACAGTGCTGCTGTATGTGAAGGGGGGTGTGTTCCGTTCCTCCAATCAGCTCTCACACAGTGTAACTGTAGTCTCCCTGCCCCCTCTTCTGTGCTGAGACAGACGAAGAAGGATTTTTAACATGATCTGCACTTCTGAAAGGGTATAGAGAGGGGAAGAGTGCAGATAAACTAATAAAACCTACGAAGGAGGATTTGTTTAATCTCTATCAGCTGAGGCTGTTCACTTCTCTCGGTATATGTGAGGGTTTACAATAGAGCTGCACAATTAATCGTTAAAAAAATCGTGATCTCGATTCACCCCCCTGACCATCTCTCCTGCAGATTTTGCAGATTCTTTCATATAAACAAGTGGAGAGACTTTATCTGCTCACTCAGCTGTCAAAAGAAAGCATCCAGGCAGTCTGCCAAGTCTTTAACTTGAAAATGTTGTAACTAAGTTTCCTTCTTAGATCAAAGGGATAGAACTGTGTAAATAAATAATCTGGGCAGTCTGCCAAGTTTTCAAGGTGTAAATGCAGGAAGTTTAACCACTTAAAGTCTAAATCTTTTTCTGACACTTCTTTCTTAAGTTAAAATCAATATTTTTTGCTAGAAAATTACTTGGAACCCCCAAACATTATATATATTTTAGCAGAGACCCTAGGGAATAAAATGGCAATTGCTGCAATATTTTATGTTACTGTATTTGCCCAGCGGTCTTTCAAGAGCATTTTTTTGGGAAAAAATACACTTTTATGAATAAAAAAAAACGAAACAGTAAAGTTAGCCCAATTTTTTTTGTTTTAATGTGAAAAATGATGTTACGCTGCGAGAATCGTGATCTATCTTCTAAGCAAAAAAAAACCACGTCATTCTAATTTTAGCCAGAATCGTGCAGCTCTAGTTTACAACCACTTTAAGCTGTACGCCTGGCAGTTCAAAGGTGGCATTTGACCTGCTTTGCATCGTGCAATGTCTCTTTGGATGCAGAAAGTCCCTTTTGAAGTGCATTTGAGCCACAAGCAAAGCAGGTCAAACACAATCTTTTGCCAAATGCTGCATTTGCCGTTCAAACACATGCTTTTGCGTTTGATTCACAAATGCAGCTAGTGAAGAGATTGCCTGTCAACGTCAGCCCTTACTGTAGTTTAGAGGTATTGCGCCTTTTCTTATGGTGGCAGCCATTTGGACAAAACTTGCCTATTGGTAGTGCCTCTTTATTGTAGCAGGAAGGAATCACTGCTATTTATACTGCTTAAAAGACTGACAAGCATGCATGTCATTAGCAGATTAGTTCACTCGAAAAAGTTTGAAGACTCACGTTATACTTGTGTATTGCCTATGTTATGCCAAGTGAATAGAAACAAGTCAAGAAATATAAAGTAGGTGTCATCCTAGTTTGGCTGCAAAAGTGAAAATACACTTTCAGAAATTTCTATATCATCTCTATTTCTGATCTTACTAAAATATAGGTATAAATATTATATAGTAAATCTTGTTCTTGACAACATTTTAATAGGAGCAATGGGTAATGGCTAATAGTTGCTCTTTATCTATGACCATGTTTTCTTCTTTTGCAGTGTTTGCCTGGGAGGCCTATGAAAAAGGTTCAGAGGTCCACCTTCAGGCTGATCCCACCAAACTGGAAGTTTTATGCAAATCGTTTAAAGAACGGAAAGAGGACTTTAAAGAAGACCAGAAAAAGAGCATCCTAGAAAAAGTATGTTGCTCATATGGATGATGTTGAAAGAGCAATATGTGTTTGAGAAGAGATGTGTGTAAAAAAAATAAATAAATAATAAATATATATATATATATATATATATATATACATATATAATACTAATTTTACTGTTTATTGTGGTGTTCATGACAGACCTTACAAATAATTGCAAAGGAATCTGATGTCCTGCAAAAGTTGTGCATGAGTGAGGTCCAAGTACATTTGATTTACTTGTTCTTATCTAAAGCACTAGATGATTCACAGGACAATTAGAGAAATATTTTGATCCGTTTTAGTAATGAGATCAGTTTGATAGCAAAGTCCTAACTTTTTAACTGAATTACTAAAAAGTGAATTCTATTACAGAAAATATATTGAAATGGGAATAAAGTAGCCTAAGGCAGTGTTGCCAACTGCCCATTATTTTACGGACAGTAAGAAAAAAAAAAAAGTATCCCTTTGATGTTCAAGGATGGAAACGAGCACCTGTAAAATGTTTCTCTGCCGGTTAAAACCTACAGCAGCACGTGCATTTCCAAAACAAGTTGATTCTAGATTGGCTGGCTGAGCTCGGGCATACGTGGATCTTGAATTGTAGGCTGCTGTTGGTGGGTGTGTGTTTTTGTTTTTTGATCTGAATTAATTTGCTCTCTCCTTTACCCTCCTTCTTGCTTTTCCTCTCTTGCATTCTTTTTTTGTCTTTCTTTTTCTTCCCCCTTTTCTCTCTTCCTACTCCCACCCTCTGTCACACCTCCTTCCCCCCCCCCCCCCCCCCTCCCTCTTGCACCACAAAACTGGCCTTTTTCCCCCTAATGACACCACAAATGGTGGGCCATTTTTTCTTCTAACACTTTTAGTGCCATATTTTACTGCGGCACACTTGTGCTTCGCTAGTAAACCCCTAATTTTGCTGCAGCACATTAAACGCGCTGCAACAATGGGCACTATTTTTTGCAGCACGATAAATACTCCATTTGGCTTGCAGCATGCTGCTGGTAACCCTGCTCCACCTCAAATCTTAGGCTCACTAAAGTAAAAAAATTCCAAGGTATAATAATCAGTGCAACAGAAAGAACATAAAATAAGCAGGCTAAAAATTTGATCTCAATAATGGGTTCAGAATACCCAACTAACCATTTAATTGTGCTCAGTTTTTTATACACTCGCTGTTTGACTTTATAGTAGGCATTGTTGACATATTTAAGATTGTTGGTAAAAATGTGTTTCATAAACTTTTTTTTTTTTTTATTATTATGTTTTGTCAGTAAAAAGAGTTGGCAACCCTGACCTGGGATGACTTTCTCTGTGTTTTTACAGTACGGAGGTCAGGAACACCTTGATGCTCCACCTGTGGAGCTGCTTCTGGCACAGACTGAGGACTATGTGGAGTATTCCAGACATGGCACGGTTATAAAGGGACAGGAGAAAGCAGTAGTGCGTTCCAAATATGAGGAGGATGTTCTCATCAATAATCACACAGTAAGTGTCTGTAGCCCTCATCATACATCACGCTATAGTGTTTATAAAAAATAAAATGCAGTGGCAATGCAGACCACCTCTTGGATTTGTCTAGAAATAGTGAAAAATTCTATTTTCAATTGTGATAATGAGACTGGGTCGTTATTTTGGTAGAACATGGGGTCTTGCATGTCCATGCTTGTGTGGTAATACTGTTGAACTCTGTACATTATCTGGTTCATTACAGAAAATAACTGAATTTCATATACACTGTTGTAAATTACATGTACTGGAGTCTCTATAGTGTGCTATATAATGCACACTGCACAGTATGCTGCATACCCCAGACCCTGTACACTGTATATGCACTGCATCCAGACATTTGCATGCTGTCCATTACATTGTACGTTCCTACTAGGAAGTTTGTGAGGAATCCTGAATTTTACACTCATTGACCAGTTGGGCTCATTTTTTGCTATTTTTTTTTATTTTATTTTTTTAAACCATTGTAAATAAACTGATAGTTGTTATGACTTCTTGTCCACCCTTCTGTTGCCTGAAGCCTGATAAGACCTGTTTAAAATGAATACATATCCCAGCCTAGGACCTCTTAGAGCTTGATAAAACCTTGTCAGGGTTTTTTCAACTTGCTATGCAGACTAGCGGTAACACTGGGTGCCTAATGTATTTGATATCATCTTATCTTCTTTCTCACTAATGTCATTGTAGAGAGCTTTGCTGAGACATGACTACATATTCTGCAATGTCTGACTTTAGATGTGTTTCTTAATCGTACATCACGGGACACAGAGCCATAGTAATTATTATGTGGGTTATAGGCCACCTTCAGGTGATGGACACTGGCACGCCCTAAGACAGGAAGTCCACTCCCTATATAACCCCTCCCACTACTGGGAGTACCTCAGTTTTTTCGCCAGTATCTTAGGTGTTGGTCACGAGTAAAGATGTGCTGTGCTGAGCTCCACTGAAGCAATCCTTGCTGGGGCCAGCTATGTAGCCCGATCCATTCAAAGTTTTTTTTAGACCGAATTGAATGGTACTCGGGCCTTGTGGCGGAAGAAACAATGTTTAGCCCGTAACGCTTCTCTTTTTAGAGAGCTGGACCCCGGGATCCAGTGCTTTGGTTTTTTTCAGCCATAAAGCTCCCTGACGGGGTCTTTTACGCGTCCAGGAGTGTGGATCCCCCGATTTAAAAAGGGGCCCTGGTTCCTGAAGGTTTTTAAACGGAGCCCACCGTGAGGGGTGAAGATTGGGTCTGTTGGTTTTACCGCAGAAATCCCTGCGGTGGGAAAGGTAAGTGGAGATTTTTAAGGAATTTTTAAGTTTTTTTGAATTGTCTCCTTTAAAAAGTAAATGTTGTCATGCCTAAAAGTCACCACTGGGGGCTGTATAGAACACCGTACCTTGTCATGCTTTCCTCAAAGATCACGCTGTGTCAGCATAAGCTGCAGATTCCCTCCGGCTAGCAGCCCAGGCCTCCGGTAAAATTGGGGGGGGGGGGGGTTTTCTTCCAGAAAAACACCCCCCACCTGGACAAGCTCTCCCCCTCTCCCTGGATAGGGGGAAGCCAGAACGAACGGCGATGCCGCTCCTTTTTTTACCGCCCCTGCATGGAGGTTTGTCACCTGGTCTCCTCTTCGCTACCCCCCCCCCCCCCCCCCCCCCCACACACACACACACACACGCCGATCTCGGAGGCCAGCGACCGCGCGGTACAGGCGCTCTTTTGAAAAGAGAGGGGGGGCGCAATGTGACTTAGTGCGGCCTTGGCGTGCGGCAACGTCCAGCGCGGGAGTATGTTTTAAAAGCTCAATTTTTGCTGGCTGCAGCTGTCGGAGGGACACGAGCAAAAAGGGCCATGTAATGTAAGAGGTTTAGTGACACAGGCATTCCCTTGGCACATTTACTAAAAGCATCAGGCTGAGCATTAATAGCAGTGGCAGTTGCTGGACTATTTGATCAAGCAGTGGATGCAATTTCTTCTGGTAGTACCTCTGCATTTTTGCATCGGGCTATGGTCAGAAGGGGAGATAGAAACAAAAAAGGGCTCAAGAGGGACTCCTTCAAGCTCAAAAAAGCCTAAACCCACAATGGCATCCTCCCCTGAGAGATCTGAAGTGGCTGGGCAGAGTGAGCCCTCAGGGATATCAGGTGTTGCAACTGTTTCCAACACTGCAGCCCCTGTCTATGTTATTGAAGTTTTTTCCTCAACCATATTAGGATTGGAGCAGCGGTTAGGGGCTTTAATCGCATCCCAGAGTAGGACTAAGCGCGATAGGTCCCCTTCCATTACCCAGGACCCTCAAACTGAGGAACCAGGGGCGGGAGATGATGAATTTTTCTCAAGGGACCGGAAAGAGGCTGATGACTCCTCTTCTGAGGGGTCAAGTGCGGAAGGATCAGGTTCACAATCTGAAAGATTGATGGTACGGTCGGTTGATAAACCTACTTCTTGTTCGGGTTCGTTAAAGCCTCCCCAAGCTGTGCATGCTTTTCCTGTCCATTCATTACTGGAAAAGCTTATGTATTCTGAGTGGGATCACCCAGATAAGCATTTTTATCCTCCTAAAAAGTTTTCAACACTTTATCCTATGGAGGAAAAGTTTAATAAAAAATGGGAGATACCAGCAATTGACGCTGCTATATCCTCTGTGAATAAAAGTTTGACTTGTCCGGTATACAATGCTCAAATGCTTAGGGATCCAACAGATAAAAAGTTGGAATTCCTATTAAAGAACACTTTTTCTCTGGCAGGTTCAGTAACTCAGCCTGCACTGGCAACAATTGGTGTATGTCAATCCTTGAGAGACCAGTTTAAACAGGTGCTCAAAGTTATTCCTGATCAGCAGGCCCAAGATTTGGCCAAGCTACCAGGGGTGTTATGTTTTGCAATAGACGCTATGAAAGAGTCTATTCTCCAGGCCTTACGCTTGGGCTGGTGCATATGCGTAGAATACTATGGTTGAAAAATTGGTCAGCGAAGTGCCATGGAAAAAGCTCCTGGCTAGTTTTCCTTTTCGCTGTGAACAGCTGTTTGGGGATCATCTGGATAAATACATCCAAAGAATTTCTAATGGGAAAAGTACCCTCTTGCCAGTTAGGAAAAGGAGTACGTGTATTTCATTTAAACTAGCCTCTTTTCCAGTGCCAGGAGCATCAGCCTTCAGGCAGTCACGATGGCCTGCACCGTCAAATTCAAGAGGTAAACCTCAGGGTCAACCCCAGGGACAAAAGAAGTCCTTGGGAAGGAAACCTACAAAACAAAATACTAAAGCCTCCTCATGAAGGGGCGCCCCTGCTCACTCGAGTGGGACGAAGACTTTTTCAGTTCTCAAAGGTCTGGCAGGAAGAGTGTCAAGACAAATGGGTGGCTTCCTCAATAACTCTAGGGTACAAACTAGAGTTCCAAGAGTCCCCGTCTCCTCGTTTTCTCAGATCAAACGTTCCCAGGGATCCAGAGAAAAAGATGTCTCTCTTTCTAGCATTGGACCATCTTTTGTCTCAAAAGGTGATATTGGTGTGGTCTCCATGGAAGAGCAGGGATTGGGGTTTTATTCAAACCTTTTCACGGTACTAAAACTAAATTGAGATGTCAGACCTATTCTAGATCTCAAAGATCTAAACTTTTTTTTTTGAATATCCGCTCTTTTCGCATGGAGTCAATCCGATCAGAGATCTCCATCCTACAAGGTGGAGAACTTCTGGCGTCAATCGTCATCAAGGATGCATACCTCCATGTGCCTATTTCTCCTGCTCACCAGAAATATCTACGTTTCGAGATAGAAAATCTTTTTTAGTTTGTAGCTCTGCCTTTAGGTCTAGCTACTGTACCTCGAGTATTTACAAAGGTTCTGGCCCCTCCTCTAGCCAGATTAAGTGCTCAAGGTATAACGATTTTAGCTTACCTAGACGATCTGCTCTTGATAGACCAGTCGGAAGCCCACTTAGGCCAAAGTATGGTCACCACAGTCAACTACCCGGAATACCTAGGTTGGATTCTCAACCTAGAGAAATCTTCCTTAAAACCATCAAGGAGATTGGAATACTTGGGCCTGATCATAGATACAGCCCAGAAGGGGGTATTCTTACCCCAGGCGAAGATTAGTGCCATAAGGGAACTGAGTCGGGTAGTCAAGGCAAAGAAGAATCCTTCTATTGGACTTTGCATGAGGTTGTTGGGAAAGATGGTGGCTTCATTCAAGGTTGTTCTTTATGCTCGGTTTCATTTGAGACTGCTGCAAAACAGTATCCTATCGGCTTGGAACAAGAATGTCCAAGCTCTAGATTTCACAATGTGTTTGTCTCCAAAGGTGCGCCAGAGTCTCAGTTGGTGGTTGATAGCCAAGAATCTGCAGAAGGGAAAATCCTTCTTACCAGTTACCTGGAAGGTGGTAACAACAGATGCCAGCCTTTCGGGTTGGGAAGCAGACCTGGAAGAGGTGACTGTCCAAGGGAAATGGTCCAGATCAGAAATGACCTTGCCCATCAATTTTCTAGAGATTCGTGCAGCGCGCTTGGCCCCCGAGAGCCTGGACTTTCAGGTTACGGAAATGTCCTGTCAGGATCCAGTCTGACAATGCCACAGCAGTGGCCTATATCAATCACCAAGGGGGCACGAGAAGTCGTGCGGCCCAGAGAGAGGTGAATCATATCCTGACTTGGGCAGAAAACGATGTACCTTGCCTATCTTCATTCCAGGAATAGAGAATTGGTAGGCGGACTACTTGAGTCGCCAGCAGTTGTTCCCGGGAGAATGGTCTCTTCACCCCAATTATCTTCCTGACAATATGTCAAAGATGGGGGATTCCGGACGTAGATCTGTTTGCGTCCAGGTTCAACAAAAAGATCGACAACTTTGTGTCAAGAACAAAAGATCTGCTAGCTTGTGGAACAGATGCCTTGGTATTCCCATGGAATAAGTTTTCACTGATTTATGCATTCCCTCCTGTTCTGCTGCTTTCTCGACTTCTTTGCAGGATCAAACAGGAAGGGAAGTCTGTAATTCTTGTGGCCCAGGAGACCACCACGTCCAGACCTTCTCTTGAAAGGTCCAGTATTCAATCCTACCTTACAAACGCTAAATTTAACGGTTTGGCTATTGAGACCCACATTCTGAAGAAGCGTGGGCTGTCAGGTTCAGTGGTATCTACCTTGGTTAATGCAAGGAAGCTGGCCTCCAGAATCATATATTATAGAGCCTGGAAGGCATATGTCTTCTGGTTTGAATCCAGGGGCTGGCACCCCAGGAAGTATGTCATAGGTAAATGGGGTTAGAAATGAAGCTGGCCTTGAGTACGATCAAAGGCCAGGTCTCAGGCTTATCGGTTTTATTTCAGCGACCACTTGCTTTGCATTCTTTAGTTCGTAGCTTTATTCAGGGGGTAACACGGCTTAATCCACCGGTTAGGTCACCCCTGAACCCTTGGGATTTGAATTTAGTTCTGTGAGCATTACAGAAACAGCCTTTTGAGCCGATACCACATATTCCCTTGGTCCATTTGCCAAGGAAACTAGTTTTTCTGGTAGCCATATCTTCTGTAAGAAGGGTATTGGAGTTGGCTGCTCTTTCTTGTAAATAGCCATATTTAATTATTCACAAGGATAAGGTAGTGTTGCGTTCTCATCCTAACTTTCTACCGAAGGTAGTGTCAAGTTTTCATTAAACCAGGATATTGTTCTACCTTCATTTTTTCCAGAACCCGGTTCTACGGAAGAGAAGTCTCTACATTCTCTTGATGTGGTGAGAGCAGTCAAAATCTACTTGAAGGCGACTGCTCAGATTCGAAAAATGGATGTTTTGTTTGTATTGCCTGTAGGTCCTAAAAGAGGACAGGCAGCATCGAAATCTACTATTTCTAAATGGATTTGACAAGTATTTGTTTAAGCTTATGGTTTAAAGAGGAAGATTCCATCTTTTCAAATCAAAGAGCACACCTCAAGGGCTGTTAGTGCTTCGTGGGCAGTGCATCACCAAGCCTCCATGGCTCAAATCTGCAAGGCCTCAATTTGGTCTTCAGTCCATACATTTACCAGATTCTTTCAGGTGGATGTAAAAAGTCATGAGGATATCACCGTTGGGTGCAGTGTGCTGCAGGCAGCAGTATAAGTCATCTGATCTCATGGTGCCCTACTTTTGTTGTGTCTCCCTCCCTTCAGTTGGCATTGCTCTGGGACATCCCACATAGTAATTACTATGGCTCTGTGTCCCATGATGTACAATTAAGAAAATAGGATTGTTTTTTAACAGCTTACCTGTAAAATCCTTTTCTTTGACATCATGGGACACAGAGGTCCCTCTCCTCTTTCTGGTATACACGTGTATTGCTTTGCTACAAAAACTGAGGTACTCCCAGTAGTGGGAGGGGTTATATAGGAAGTGGACTTCCTGTCTTAGGGTGTGCCAGTGTCCATCACCTGAAGGTGGCCTATAACCCACATAGCAATTACTATGGCTCTGTGTCCCCTGATGTACTTCAAAGAAAAGGATTTTACAGGTAAGCTGTTTATAAAAATCCTATTTTTTATTAAAGGGGTTGTAAAGCTTAGTTTTTTAAATGACAAACATGTCGTACTTGCCTCCTCCTGTGCAAGGGTTTTGCACAGAGTGGCCCCGATCCTCCTCTTCTGGCGTCCCACGGCGGCGCTCCTGGCTCCTCCTCTTCTCGAGTGCCTCCACGGAGAGCCACATTCCATGGGGGGCACTCGTGCGGGCGTGCTCCCGAGTCCTGCTGCGTCCATTGACCCAGACAGCAGGACTCGGCCCCAGCTCCCGTGTCACTAGATTTGATTGACAGCAGCGGGAGCCAATGGCATCCGCTGCTATCAATTTATCCAATAAGGGCCCGAGATAACGGCTGGAGCTGCTGTGCTCGTCCCTGTCGCTGGAACGATCGGGTTCAGGTAAGTAAAAGGGGGGGGGGGCCTCTGGGGGGCTGCTGCACTACAGAAGGTTTTTCACCTTAATGCATTGACTGCATTAAGATAAAGAACCTTGAGGGTTTACAACCCCTTTTAAAGAATTGTCACTACCTACCTAAGTGGATACTGCTGTATGTGAATTGAATGTGTTTTTCTGTGATGCATGCATACAGTGGATATAAAAAGTATACACACCCCTGGGTGGAGAAAAAACTAAAATGTGGTTGCATAAGTGTGCACACTGTCTTATAACTGGGGATGTAGCTGTGTTCAGAACTGAGCAATCACATTCAAAGACATGTTAAATAGGAGTCAGTACACACCTGCCATCATTTTAAAGTGCCTCTGATTACCCCCAAATAAAGTTTGGCTGTTCTAGTAGGACTTTCCTGACATTTTCTTAGTCACATCCTGCAACAAAGGCCATGGTCCGCAGAGAGTTTCCAAAGCATCAGAGGGATCTCATTGTTAAAAGGTATCAGAAGGGTACAAAAGAATCTCCAAGGCATTAGATATACCATGGAACACAGTGAAGACAGACAGTCATCATGAAGTGGAGAAAATAATCAGTGACATCATCAATTTTGGAGGAACGTCCAGTTCTTGGTAAAGACAAGAAGAAAACTGGTCAGGGAGGCTGCCAAGAGGCCTACAGCAACATTAAAGAGCTGCAGGAATATCTGGCAAGTACTGGCTGTGTGGTACATGTGACAACAATCTCCCGTATTCTTCATATGTCTGGGCTATGGGGTAAAGTGGCAAGACTTAAGAAAAACATCCAAGCCCAGCTAAATTTTGCAAAAACACATCTGAAGTCTCCCAAAAGCATGTGGAAAAATGTGTTATGGTCTGATGAAACCGAGGTTGAACTTTTTGACCATAATTCCAAAAGATATGTTTGGTGCAAAAACACTGCACATCACCAAAAGAACACCATACCCACAGTGAAGCATGGTGGTGGCAGCATCATGCTTTGGGGCTGTTTTTCTTCAGCTGGAACAGGGTCTTAGTCAAGGTAGAGGGAATTATGAACATTTCCAAATACCAGTCAATATTGGCACAAAACCTTCAGGCTTCTGCTAGAAAGCTGAACATGAAGAGTAACTTTTATCTTTCAGCATGACAACAATCCAAATCATACATTCAAATCAACAAAGGAATGGCTTTACCAGAAGGAGATTAAAGTTTTGGAATGGCCCAGACCTGAATCTGATCTGATCTGAAAATCTGTGGGGTGACTTGAAGAGAGCTGTGCACAGGAGATGCCCTCGCAATCTGACAGATTTGGAGTGTTTTTGCAAAGAGTGGGCAAATATTGTCAAGTCAAGATGTGCAATGCTGATACTCATACCCAAAAACACTGAGTGCTGTAATAAAATCAAAAGGTGCCTCAACAAAGAATTAGATTAAGGGTGTGCAAACTTATGCAACTATATTTTATTTGTTTTTTTTTATTTTTACTTCCCTCCACCTAAAAGATTTAAGTTTGCTGTTCAACTGAATTATACAGTTTTTAGGTCACATTAACCACTAGAGATCCGCGCTATAGCCGAATGACGGCTACAGCGCAGACCTGCTTTGCCGGGACTACTTCCATTGACGTCGTCCCGTGTATGAGCGGCCTGCGCGCTCTGTGATCAGCGAGTCTGAGACTCGCCTGATCACATATTGGAGTAAGGGGCCGATCCCGACCCCTTACCACATGATCAGCTGTCAGCCAATGACTGCTGATTATGTGACATCAACAGAGCCGGTAATTGGCTATTTTTTCTCCTTGCGCTGACAGCGTGAGGAGGAAAAAAAAGACGATCACCAGGGGCCGTGAGAGGGACATCAGTTCCGATCACGGCGAGCGCCACCAGATCCTCAGTGCTTTCTGCCAGTGCCGCCTAGCAATAGGCAGCAGTTCCGCCCATCAGTGCCCACAGTGCCACCTATCAGTGCCCACAATCAGTGCCTCAACAACAGTGCTGCCCATCAGTGGCCATCAGTGCCGCCTTATCTGTGCCCATCAGTGCCGCCTTATCTGTGCCCATCAGTGCCGCCTTATCTGTGCCCATCAGTGCCGCCTTATCTGTGCCCATCAGTGCCGCCTTATCTGTGCCCATCAGTGCCGCCTTATCTGTGCCCATCAGTGCCGCCTTATCTGTGCCCATCAGTGCCGCCTTATCTGTGCCCATCAGTGCCGCCTTATCTGTGCCCATCAGTGCCGCCTTATCTGTGCCCATCAGTGCCGCCTTATCTGTGCCCATCAGTGCCGCCTTATCTGTGCCCATCAGTGCCGCCTTATCTGTGCCCATCAGTGCCGCCTTAAATGTGCCCACCAGTGCCGCCTCATCAGCGCATATCAATGAAGGAGGAAAAATTACCTGTTTGCAGAATTTTATAACAAACTATGAAACGTGATTTTTTTTTTTTTTTTCAAAATTTTCCATCTTTTTTTGTTTAGCAAAAAATAAAAATCCCAGCTGTGATTAAATACCAAAAGAAAGCTCTATTTGTGGGAAAAAAATGATAAAAAATTTCATTTGGGTACAGTGTTGTATGACCGTGTAATTGTCATTCATATTGTGTCAGCACTGAAAGCTGAAAATTGGTCTGGGCAGGAGGGGGTTCAAGTGCCCAGTAAGCAAGTGGTTAAAGGTGGAAAAAGTTCTGAAATTATTTATCTTTGCTCATTTTTTTTTTTTTTTTTACATCACCGAAACCTGACATTTTAACAGGGGTGTGTAGACTTTTATCCACTGTATTTATCCTAGTGCTTAAATGTCTGGGTTATTCAGTTGTTTTGAACTAGTACATTTGAAGGGAGTTTTGATTTTCTTTTTGTTCTTGTTCTCTTTCTAGTGTATTTGGGGTTCATATTGGAAAGATGGAAGATGGGGCTACAAATGTTGTCACTCATTTGTTAAGATGTCTTATTGCACTGGAGAAGACGGGAAAGATCTCAGTGTGAGTATCTGTATTGTGTATGTTTGTGTTTACAGATGTGTTTTCTAATGGAAATGTGTGACCTTCCACCTTAGGGTCATTTGTAAAGTAACCAACCTGAAAAAAAAAAAAAGAGCTATCCTTGCTTTTCTGACTCCCAGCCACAGCAGGTATTGCACATGTCGGGTGGGTCGATTACCTATTGTCCCTGACACATGTTGCGGTTCAATCTGGCGGATTATATGTCCTGTAGTATATCCAAGCTGGTAAGAGCAAGCATAGTGTAAGATGGGAGGTACCTGCAGTAGCTGGCAAGCGGCAAAGTGCCAGGGTTTAAAGTCATGGGCCTTTGGAAAGGCAAGTATAAATGCTCTTCTTTTAAAGGCTGTGCTTAATTTCCAAGTGGCCTTATGATGCCATGATTACGTAAATGCAGAGCAATCTGTTATGTTACTTAAAGATGTCTTCCACTCCTACCCTATGCTTTTATAGCATAGCATGAAGCGTATCAGGAAAAAATGGGTTACGTTGAGGTTAATTGTGTCAGTAGTCATTGTATTGGGTGTGATGAGTTTATAACACAAAAGACAAAAGCTGTTTGTACCTAAAGTTTTGTGCCAACATTTCTGTCATTGAAACACCCACACCAAAACATATTTTTTCAGAAGCTAAAACCCAACTTACTGCCCATGAATGTACTTTATATGCATCTAATGCAAATTATTGGGATGAGGTCATCCCAAATGTTTGACTGTAGAATATATGCTGCTACTTTGTATCTGAAAACTATTTTAAATACAGATGTTTATTGGCCTGCTTTAAGAGACCAGCTCAAATGTTAGAAGTGATTAGAAATGGTTTTCTGTGCTGGATAGAATAAAAAGTTAGCTTAAAGGAGAAGCCCAGCCTGAGCTCGTTTGGCTGGGTTTTTCCTATGGGTCACAGGAGTGCAATCCGTTTTGCACTCCTGTGCCCCTTTTTTTTTTTTTTTTAGCAGAGAGCAGTCTGAAGTCTGCTGACTGCACAGGAATCAGTACAGGCACCGCGTCATCACGACAAAGTCTGGATCCACCAGGTGCCTGGACTGATGCCTGTCTCAGCCTCTCAGCGAGCCGCTGGGAGCCTGAGACAGTGAGCGTGGAGGAGCAGAGAGGAAAGCTGCTGATTGACAGTCAGCAGCTCTCTGCTCGGGGATCTGAGAGAACCGAGCCATCGGCGATGTTCAATGGCTTGGTTCTCAGTGCAAAGGCGGCGGGAACAGATGCAGCATTGGACCGATGCTGTATCCACCTAGGTAAGTTTAAGAGTTTAAGGCCTCATGCCCATGGGCGTTATAAAAAACGAGATGTAAAGCTAGTACCGACACTAGGAAAAAAGCAACGTGAAGAGCATGTTTTGCCATGGTAGCTTTTTGCAGCGTTTCTCTGCCTCTATTCAAAATCTGCTGATTTTGAATAAAGTCGCACCATGATGATCGGACTTACGGTGCGAATTGTGTGCTGAGCATCTTGAGGGGGAACCCCCCGCCGAAATGGAAAAAAAAAAAAAAACGGCGTGTGGTCGTCCAACCCCCCCCGACCCACCCCCCCCAAGGACGATAGCGGAACTTCAGTCTTGTATGGATTTTTTTTTTTGGCGTGGGGCTTTACCTTAAAATCCATACCGGACCGAAGGGTCTGGTATCGTCCTAGGGGGGTACGCCAATTTATTTATTTTTTTAATTTTGGCGGGAGTTCCCCCTCCAGATCCTCCCGCACGCAAGTCGCATCATAATGATCCTACTTCTGGTACGACTTCTATTCAAATCAATGGGAACAGTTGACTTTGAACAGAGGCAGAGAAATGCCTGACAAGGCTTAACACTCTGTATAGTGGGTTCACTCAACACACTCCAGGGGCACAGCAGGTGGTGCTGTTGCAGAACTTTTTGGCGTGGAAGTGCAGGAGTTGTCAGACGCCGTGACAGTGTGGTGTGAGAGGGAGGGTGAAAGGAGAGTACCAGTGTATGTGAGTCCACGGGTGTTGCAAGTCCACGAGTTCTGCAAGTGTCTTGTATTGTTGGGTATTAGTGTTAGGAAGCAAGTTGTTAGGTAATTGAACAGAGCATATTCCCAATCCCATTAAATTAGTGGATACGATGCCCGGTGGGTGTGGAGATGCGACTCGGTGTACATCTTGTGGTATGTATGCGTTGCGTGATCATCTGATCGAGGGCGAATACTGCGGCGCAAAATGTAAGCAGGTTCTTTCCCTGGAATCCCAGATTCTGAATCTAGGGAAGCAACTGTCAACACTGAGAACACTTTCCATACTAAAGGAGAGTTGGGATCATACCCGGTAGGGGCCAGCACAGAGGCGGGTGGCGCCAAAGAGGGGCAGGCACTAGAGCAGAGTAGATGGGTGACAGTCAGGAAGGATAGAGGGGAAAGCATCAGGGAGGCCGATCCTGGGCTGGAACATCCCAATAAGTACACCCCGTTTCGTGATATTGTGGAAACCAGTCAGGGACCAGCATTGCTGGAGCTGAGTGACTCCCCTAGCTGCCAGGGGAAGAACGCCTCCAGTGAGGATGGGGGAGAGTCAAGGGAAGGTAAAGACAGATTTTAGTGGTAGGAGACTCAATTCTCAGAAGGACAGAGAGGGCAATCTGTAACAAAGACCTGAAGTGCAGCTGTATGTCTACCGGGCGCTTGGGTTCGGCACATCACGGATCTGGTGGACAGATTACTGGGAGGGGCTGGGGAAGACACGGACGTCATGGTGTGAGGAAGATGGCGTGTTCTAAAAAACAATTTTAGGGATTTAGGAGCCAAATTGAGGAATAAGACCTCCAAAGTAGTATTGTCAGAAATACTACCAGTACTTTGAGCCTCACCAGAAAGGCAGCTGGAGATTGGGGAAGTAAACAAGTGGCTGGTATAGAAAGGAGGGGTTTGGGTTCCTGGAGAACTGGGCTGACTTCTCAGTTGGTTAACAGCTCTCGAGCAGGGATGGGACTGCACCTAAATGGGGAAGGTGCAGATCGGCTGAGAGAGACAATGGCTGAAAAGTTGGAGGGGCTTTTAAACTAGGCAACTGGGGTGGGGGGTGGGGTCCAGATATAGAGATAGCCAGTGTGGAACAAATTTCAGTGGGTAGTTTTGGGGGCATTAGTGGTGGGTTGACTAACGCACCTAAACCTGTGGTAAGTATAGTAACCAGTCCTATTTGCAACCTCAGAACACCCAATAAGGAGATAGCATGCATTCAGACAAAACTACAAGGATAGTTCACTAATGCCAGGAGTCTGGCGGGCAGAATGGGGGAACTAGAGCTGCTAATGTATAAGGAGGATTTCTATTTTGTGGGAATTTCAGAGACTTGGTTCAATAGCTCTCATGATTGGCTGGCAACCATTCAAGGATATTCCCTATATCACAGAGATGGAGAGTGTAAAAAAGGGGGAGGGGTATGCCTGTATATCAAGAATGATGTGAATGTGAGGGACGATATCACTAATGGAGCAAGGGAGGAGGTAGAATCCTTATGGGTAGAACTACAAAGGGAGGAAACCAAGGGGAAAGTAATACAGTTTGGAATGGCGGCAAGGATGGGAAGTGTCATTATAATAGGGGATTTTAATTATTCAGACAGTCTGGGCTAAAGGAAACGCGCATTCGTCTAAGGCTCGCCATTTCCTAAATGTCTTACAGAACAATTTCATGGGTCAGATGGTAAATGCACCAACAAGAAACAATGCGTTTTTAGACCTACTGATTACCAACAATACAGACCTGCTCATAGGTGTGGCAATACGTGGCAACCTAGGAAACAGCGATCACAGGTCAATTTGTTTCAGTATAAATCACACAAATGGGAAACATAAGGGGAATACGAAAACACTGAATTTTTAAAGAGCCAACTTCGATAAACTACGCTCCTTGCTAGAAGATATTAAATGGGATAAAATCTGAGGAACAAGGAACACAGGAAAAATGGGTGTGCTTTAAGAGCATATTAACCCTTTCACCGCCAGGTCCGTACAGACCTAACGGCGGGGGGTATTGTACACAATCCGGTGTCTGCAGACACCCGGGATTGTGTGTAAAACTGACAGGCAGACTACTGCCTGTCAGATGAGAGCTGCCGTCCGATCGCTCACGCATCCAACCCCCCACCCCCCCGGTCCTGGCACTCTACCCTCAAACCCCCCCCCCCCCCCCCCCCCCCTCCGTTTTTCCCCTATGTGATGTGATTATTTTTGCAAAAAAGAAAAAAATTTGCACCCAAGTATATAACCCCCCCCCCCCCCAAAAAAATTTGAGGCGCACACCCAAATAAACAGGCACGAACGTAAACACATGCGTCAGGACGCCTACGTGTGAAAACATTGATTGCAATACACATGTTACATATCGCTGCGTACGCCGGAGTGAGAGCAATAGTTCTAACACCAGACCTTTTCCGTAACACTAAACTGATACCTATAGGGGGCTTTTGAAGGGTCGCCTATAGAAAATATAGGTTACTGAAGTTTGACGCCATTTCATGGGCTCACAAAAATTTAAGGTTTGGCATGTTGAGTATCCATTTACTTGGTGCACCCTCGTCTTGTATGTTTTACCAAAAATTTGAATAATTTATTGCGTTTGTTTGCCCTAAAATTCACATTGGTGTTTTTTTTTTTTTTTGTTTTTTTTTTTAACTGAAATTTTGCGTTTCCTAGACCTTTGCGGTAATATCGTTTGACGTAAAAAATTGAAACTACCACTATTTTATTCTCTAGGGTGTCTGCTTTGAGAAAATATATAATATTCGTGGGTTTTGTGTAATCTTCAGGCCTAAAATTATTTTTTAAACGTGTGCAAAAAACTGCTCTGGCAACGAAAGGGTTAAATAAGAGTACTGGCCAGTGTATCCTATTGGGTAATAAATGTAAAAGAGCTAATAAAAAAAGGTGCAGTCAGGGCGGCTAAGATAGAACACGAAAGGCACATAGCGGAGGAGAGTAAAAAAAATTGCAAGAAATTCTTTAAGTACATAAATGGTAAAAGAGGGAGGACAGATCATATTGGCCCCATAAAGACTGATTATGGGACTCTGGTTACAAAGGATGGAGAGATGGCGAAGGTACTGAATTTATTCTTCTCAGTTTTCACAAGGGAAACGGGGATTCAGTAACCAAAACTGTAAGGTTTATCCTTATGACACGTCACAGAAAGCACCCTCATGACTAACGGAGGATAGAATTAGGAATAAACTTGAAAAACGTAACGTAAATTAGTCACCGGGACCAGATGGCTTGCACCCGAGGGTCCTTAAGGAACTCAGTCAGGTAACTGCCAGACCATTGTTCTTAATTTTTATGAACAGTCTATTGAATGGAATGGTACCAGCTGATTGGAGAAAAGCCAACGTAGCACCAATATTTAACCACTTCAGTGCCGGAAGGATTTACCCCCTTCCTGACCAGAGCACTTTTTACAATTTGGCACTGCGTCGCTTTAGCTAATTGCGTGGTCATGCAATGCTGTACCCAAACGAAATTTGTGTCCTCTTCTTCCCACAAATAGAGCTTTCTTTTGATGGTATTTGATCACCTCTGCGTTTTTTATTTTTTGCGCTATAAACGGAAAAAGACCAAAAATTTTGAAAAAAAAAATGATATTTCTTTCTCGAACATCACGGGACACAGAGCCACAGTAATTACTGATGGGTTATATAGGTATCACTGGTGATTGGACACTGGCACACCCTATCAGGAAGTTCAACCCCCTATATAATCCCTCCCCCTTGCAGGGATACTTCAGTTTTTACGCCAGTGTCTTAGGTGATGGACGTGTAAAGATGTCCTGTGCTGAGCTCCAAAGGGAATATCCTAAGATCCTATACTGGGGCAAGCCAGGCGAACCGGATCCATTCAAAGTGTCTTTTCATGGCCGAATTGAATGGTACCCGGGCCTCGTGTCCGAAGAAACGAGGTTTTACCCGTAATGCTTCTCTTTTTAGAGAGCTGGACCCCGCAGATCAGAAAATGGCTTTAAACTTCCTAATTTCTGGCGAGGTGCTTTACGGTCCCAGAACTGTTGGATCCCCCTACTGATGGGGGCCCCAGTCTCTGACGGTTTTTTCAAACGGAGCCCACCGTGAGAGGTGAAGATTGGGTCTGTGTAAACAGCACCCTGCGGCTGGATAAGGTAAGAGGAGATTCCACAGAATTTTTGAGTTCTAGTGGCTTTTCTCCTTTAAGGTAAATGCATGCTATGCCTATTGTGACCACCGGGGGCTGCCAAGAGCACAAACCTACACATGCTGACTGACTGTCTCAGGTGTTCCGTGCTGATTATGTCCCAGCATCTCAAAGCAGGCTGCAAGCAGGTAAGGTGGAAAGGGGGATTTCTCATGTTTGAATGTTCCCCCCAGGCTAGAGAGGGGCCACAGGGGTCTAGAAAGTGGTTATACCACCCGGGCTCTGCGGCCTTATGGCCACCATCTCTGAAGATAGCCGTTCAGGCAGATCTTGTTACCAGTCTCCCTCCTCCCCCCCCCCCCCCCCCATCCCCAGCCTTTTCTCCAGAAGCATGACAGGAGAGTCGGCAGTGCGGGAAGCGCTCGTTTTTTTCAAAACTCGAGGGGGGGGGGGGGGGGCGGTAGAGGAGGGGGCGGGATGTCAGCACAGAGTGTTTAGACTCCCACTCAGGCCAACTGCAGGCTATTAAAAGGCACTCTGTACAGGTGCACTCAGCCTTCTGAGAGACACAGAGCTGACGGTCGCATGTAAGGTGGGACACAGGCATTCTCCTAGGCAGCATTTACTGAAGTAACACCAGACTGAGCATTGGGTAGCAAGGCTTTTAGCCAGACTACATCGCTCAGCGGGCAGTGTTCATTTGTATACCTCACACCTTGTTGCTTTGCACTATGGGTAGAAGAGGTTCAAGCACCCCAGGAACCAGAGACACTAGGGGATCTCGTTCAGCTTCTGAGGGCCCCCTGTCGGCAGCATCCTCCCCCCCTAAAGATGGGCCAGGGACGGCTAGCCAGGGAGAGCCATCGGGGTCAGGGGCTACACCTGCTTCTGGCACTTCAGCCCCTGTTTATATTACACAAGAGGTTTTTTCCTCAACCAATAATGGTCTAGAGGAAAGATTAATGGCCGTGATTACGTCTTCACTCAGTGGAAGAAAACGCACTAGGCTTTCCTCTGTTCCCCAAGACCCTCAGACAGAGGAGCTCTGGGATAAAGGAGATGAATCCCTTTCAGAGGATCGGGATGGGATGGATGATTCCTCTTCGGAGGATTCAGGTGGAGAGGGACCCTCTGCGACTTCCCAAGAGGAGAAAGTCTTAGTGCAGATCCTCACTGGATTGGTCCGCTCTACATTTAAGTTGCCCATACCTGAAACTGCTAAAGAATCCTCTTCTGCTTTGGGGTCACTGAAACCTTTCCAAGCAGCACATGCTTTTCCTGTTCATACTTTACTTGAAAAGCTTATTTATTCTGAGTGGGATCACCCAGACAAACGTTTTTTTCCGCCGAGAAAGTTTTCAACACTTTATCCGATGGAAGAAAAGTTTATTAAAATGTGGGGAATACCGGCTATTGATGCCGCCATTTCCTCCGTAAATAATAGCCTGACTTGTCCTGTAGACAATGCTCAGATGCTCAGGGATCCTGTAGATAAAAGGATGGAATCCCTATTGAAGGATGTTTTCTCCTTAGCAGGATCAGTGGCCCAACCTGCAGTAGCAGCGATTGGAGTCTGTCAATACTTAAGAGACCATGTTAAGCAGGTCATCAAAGAATTACCTGAACAGCAGGCCCAGGGGTTTGCTAACCTTCCAGCGGCCTTATGCTTTGTGGTTGACGCCATTAGAGATTCTATCGTGCAAACCTCCCGTCTTTCACTGGGGTTGGTGCATATACGTAGAATCCTATGGTTGAAAAATTGGTCAGCCGAAGCACCATGTAAGAAGCTACTGGCTGGGTTTCCATTTCGTGGTGCAAGGTTGTTTGGAGAGGACTTGGATAACTATATCAAGAGAATCTCTTGTGGGAAAAGCACTCTCTTACCTGTCAAGAAGAAGAGTAAGCGTCCCTCTTTCAAATGGACTCTTTCCCCAGCGCCGGGGGCTTCAGCCTCCAGGCAGTCTCGACGGCCGCCTCCATCGGGGTCCAGAGACAAGAGTCAACCCCAGGGACAAAGAAGTCCTGGGGAAAGAAGCCTACTAGGCAAAACACTAAGACCTCTGCATGAGGGGGCGCCCCCGCTCACTCGAGTGGGGGGAAGACTGCGACAGTTCTCAGAGCTCTGGCACGAGGACTTCCAGGACAGATGGGTAGTCTCCACGGTAACCTTAGGGTACAAGCTGGAGTTTCAGGAATTCCCTTCTCCTCGGTTCCTCAGATCAAATGTTCCCAGAGACCCAGAGAAGAAGCAGTCGCTCCTTCTAGCGTTAGAGCGACTTTTGTTGCAGGAGGTCATTATGATAGTTCCTGCAAAGGACCAGGGATTGGGCTTCTATTCCAACCTTTTTACGGTCCAAAAGCCAAATGGGGATGTCAGGCCCATTTTGGACTTAAGGGATCTGAACCGATTCCTAAGGATTCAATCCTTCCGCATGGAATCAATTCGAACAGTAGTTCCCACCCTGCAGGGAGGAGAATTTCTGGCATCAATAGACATCAGAGATGCATATCTGCATGTGCCTATTTTTCCTGCTCATCAGAAGTGTCTGCGCTTCGAGGTAGGAGGGCGCCATTTCCAGTTTGTGGCTCTGCCTTTTGGGATAGCCACTGCACCTCGAGTGTTCACAAAGATCTTGGCTCCTCCTCTGGCCAGATTAAGGGCACAGGGTATAGCTGTCATAGCATACCTAGACGACCTGCTCTTGATAGACCGGTCGGTAGCCTCTTTGAATGGAAACTTGAGGACCACGGTCAGGTATCTAGAACACCTGGGTTGGATCCTCAACTTAGAAAAGTCTTTCCTAAAACCAGTAAGAAGACTGGAGTATTTAGGTCTGATTATAGATACAAGCCAGGAGAAAATATTTCTACCCCAGGCAAAGATCACTGCTTTGAGAGAGCTGATTCTGACAGTAAGGACCAAGAAGGGTCCCTCAGTCCGCCTTTGTATGAGGCTACTAAGGAAGATGGTGTCTTCATTCGAAGCAGTTCCCTATGCTCAGTTTCACTCAAGAATGCTGCAACACAGTATTCTGTCGACCTGGAACAAGAAGGTTCAGGCATTAGACTTTCCGATGCACCTGTCGCATGCGGTGCGTCAGAGCCTCAATTGGTGGCTCATACCCGAAAACCTGCAGAAGGGGAAATCCTTTCTACCGGTTACCTGGATGGTGGTAACAACAGATGCCAGTCTGTCAGGTTGGGGAGCAGTTCTGGAACAGGCTGCGGTCCAAGGGGTATGGTCCAAGACAGAGAGGACCTTACCCATCAACATTCTGGAGATCCGGGCGATACATCTAGCTCTAAAAGCCTGGACTATCAGGCTACAGGGTTGTCCGGTCAGGATCCAGTCCGACAATGCCACAGCAGTGGCTTATGTCAATCATCAGGGAGGCACCCGGAGCCGAGCTGCTCAAAAAGAGGTGAACCAGATCTTAGTCTGGGCAGAGATGCATGTGCCATGCATATCGGCAGTTTTCATCCCGGGAATAGAGAATTGGCAGGCGGACTATCTAAGTCGCCAGCAGTTACTTCCAGGGGAATGGTCTCTACATCCCGACGTCTTTTGGGCCATATGCCAAAGATGGGGGGTTCCAGATGTAGATCTCTTTGCATCCCGATTCAACAAAAAGATAGACAGATTTGTGGCAAGGACAAAAGATCCTCTTGCATGCGGGACGGATGCGTTGGTGATTCCGTGGCATCGGTTCTCACTGATTTACGCATTCCCGCCTATTCTGCTACTACCACGACTCCTTCGCAGGATCAGGCAGGAAAGGAAGTCGGTACTTCTGGTGGCCCCCGCTTGGCCCAGAAGGACTTGGTATGCAGAAATAGTAAGGATGACGGTGGGTTCCCCGTGGACCCTACCGGTACGCCCAGACCTGTTATCTCAAGGTCCAGTGTTCCATTCTGCCTTCACAAACGCTAAATTTGACGGTTTGGCTATTGAGACCCACATTCTGAAGAGTCGTGGGCTCTCAGGTCCTGTCATATCTACCTTGATTAATGCAAGGAAGCCAGCTTCTAGGATGATTTATCATAGAGTCTGGAAGGCTTATATAACCTGGTGTGAATCCAGAGGTTGGCATCCCAGGAAATATGTCATAGGTAGAATCCTTGATTTTCTACAGATGGAATTAGAGATGAAGCTGGCCTTGAGTACCATCAAGGGCCAGGTTTCTGCTTTATCAGTATTATTTCAGCGGCCACTTGCTTCGCATTCTTTGGTCCGAAACTTTATGCAGGGGGTGATGCGTCTTAATCCTCCGGTTAAAGCGCCCCTAAACCCCTGGGACTTGAATTTGGTCCTGGCTGTGTTACAGAAACAGCCTTTTGAACCAATAAGTCAGATTCCTTTGGTCTTGTTGACAAGGAAATTAATTTTTCTGGTGGCCATCTCTTCTGCTAGAAGAGTATCAGAATTAGCAGCTCTTTCCTGTAAGGAGCCTTATTTGATTATACACAAGGATAGAGTGGTACTACACCCTCAGCCTAGTTTTTTACCGAAGGTGGTTTCTGATTTTCATTTAAACCAAGACATTGTTCTACCTTCCTTTTTTTCAGATCCCTGTTCTCCGGAAGAGAGATCTCTACATTCGTTGGATGTAGTAAGAGCAGTTAAGGCCTATCTAGGGGCAACTACTCAGATCCGCAAGGCGGATGTTTTGTTTGTGCTGCCAGAGGGTCCCAACAGAGGACAGGCAGCGTCAAAAGCTACCATTTCTAAATGGATTCGACAGTTGATCATTCAAGCTTACGGTTTGAAACAGAAGATTCCTCCGTTTCAGATCAGGGCACATTCCACAGGGGCTATTGGTGCTTCTTGGGCAGTGCATCACCGGGCCTCTATGACTCAAAGCTGCAAGGCCGCAACCTGGTCTTCAGTTCATACATTCACCAGATTCTATCAGGTGGATGTGAGAAGGCATGAGGATATCGCCTTTGGGCGTAGTGTGCTGCAGGCAGCGGTACAGGGTCCTCAGGTCTGATTGCACCCTACTTGGTCGTGGTTCCCCCCCCTCAGGTAGCATTGCTCTGGGACATCCCATCAGTAATTACTGTGGCTCTGTGTCCCGTGATGTTCGAGAAAGAAAATAGGATTTTTTAAAACAGCTTACCTGTAAAATCCTTTTCTTTCGAAGGACATCACGGGACACAGAGGTCCCGCCCCTCTTCTAATACACTATATTGCTTGGCTACAAAACTGAGGTATCCCTGCAAGGGGGAGGGATTATATAGGGGGTTGAACTTCCTGATAGGGTGTGCCAGTGTCCAATCACCAGTGATACCTATATAACCCATCAGTAATTACTGTGGCTCTGTGTCCCGTGATGTCCTTCGAAAGAAAAGGATTTTACAGGTAAGCTGTTTTAAAAAATCCTATTTTTCTACTTTTTGTTATAAAAAAAATCCAATAAACTTAATTTTAGTCATACATTTAGGCCAAAATGTATTTGGCCACATGTCTTTGGTAAAAAAAAATGTCAATAAGCGTATATTTATTGGTTTGCGCAAAAGTTATAGCGTCTACAAACTAGGGTACATTTTCTGGAATTTACACAGCTTTTAGTTTGACTGCCTATGTCATTTCTTGAGGTGCTAAACTGGCAGGGCAGTACAAAACCCCCCAAATGACCCCATTTTGGAAAGTAGACACCCCAAGGAAATTGCTGAGAGGCATGTTGAGCCCATTGAATATTCATTTTTTTTGTCCCAAGTGATTGAATAATGACAAAAAAAAAAAAAAAATTACAAAAAGTTGTCACTAAATGATATTTTGCTCACACAGGCCATGGGCATATGTGGAATTGCACCCCAAAATACATTTAGCTGCTTCTCCTGAGTATGGGGATACCACATGTGTGGGACTTTTTGGGAGCCTAGCCGCGTACGGGGCCCTGAAAACCAAGTACCGCCTTCAGGATTCCTAAGGGTGTAAATTTTTGATTTCACTCCTCACTACCTATCACAGTTTTGAAGGCCATAAAATGCCAAGATGGCACCCCCATACCCCCCCCCCCCCCCCAAATGACCCCATTTTGGAAAGTAGACACCCCAAGCTATTTTCTGAGAGGCATGTTGAGTCCATGGAATATTTTATATTTTGACACAAGTTGCGGGAAAATTACAAACTTTTTTTTTTTCTCTTTGCACAAAGTTGTCACTAAATGATATATTGCTCAAACATGCCATGGGCATATGTGGAATTACACCCTAAAATACATTCTGCTGCTTCTCCTGAGTACGGGGATACCACATGTGTGGGACTTTTTGGGAGCCTAGCTTCATACGGGGCCCCGAAAAACCAATCACCGCCTTCAGGATTTCTAAGGGCGTAAATTTTTGATTCACTCCTCACTACCTATCACAGTTTCGAAGGCCATAAAATGCCAAGATAGCACAACAAATGACCCATTTTTGAAAGTGGATACCCCAAGCTATTTGCTGAGAGGCATGGTGAGTATTATGCAGCTCTCATTTGTTTTTGAAAATGAAGACAAGAAAAAATGTTTTTTTTCAAAACTTCGTGAAAAAAAATGAGGTCTGCAGAATACTCACTATACCTCTCAGCAAATAGCTTGGGGTGTCTACTTTCCTAAATAGGGTCAAAATAGGGTCATTTGGGGGGGTTTTGTGCCACCTGGGCATTCCATGGCCTCCGAAACTGTGATAGGCAGTGAGGAGTGAAATCAAAAATTTACGCTCTTAGAAAGCCTGAAGGCGGTGCTTGGTTTTCGGGGTCCCGTACGCGGCTAGGCTCCCAAAAAGTCTCACACATGTGGTATCCCCGTACTCAGGAGAAGCAACAGAATGTAATTTGGGGTGTAATTTCACATATTCCCATGGCATGTTTGTGCAATATATCATTTAGTGACAACTTTGTGCAAAAAAAAAAAATGTGTCTTTTTTTTTTCCCGCAACTTGTGTCACAATATAAAATATTCCATGGACTCGACATGCCTCTCAGCAAATAGCTTTTTGGTGTCTACTTTCCAAAATGGGGTCATTTGGGGGGGTTTGAACTGTCCTGGCATTTTATGCACAACATTTAGAAGCTTATGTCACACATCACCCACTCTTCTAACCACTTGAAGACAAAACCCTTTCTGACACTTTTTGTTTACATGAAAAAATTACTTTTTTTTGCAAGAAAATTACTTTGAACCCCCAAACATTATATATTTTTTTAAAGCAAATGGCCTACAGATTAAAATGGTGGGTGTTTCATTTTTTTTTTTTCACACAGTATTTGCGCAGCGATTTTTCAAACGCATTTTTTTGGGGAAAAAACACACTTTTTTAAATTTTAATGCACTAAAACACACTATATTGCCCAAATGTTTGATGAAATAAAAAAGATGATCTTAGGCCGAGTACATGGATACCAAACATGACATGCTTTAAAATTGCGCACAAACGTGCAGTGGCGACAAACTAAATAAATTTTTAAAAGCCTTTACAGGTTACCACTTTAGATTTACAGAGGAGTTCTACTGCTAAAATTACTGCCCTCGATCTGACCTTCGCGGTGATACCTCACATGCATGGCGTTCGCCTTTGCGCGAGAGCAGGGGAGGACAGGGGTGCTTTTTTTTTTTTTCCTTATTTTTTTGCTTTTTTATCTTATTTTTAAACTTCCTTTCATTTTTTTAAATTTTTTTAATCATTTTTATTATCTCAGGGAATGTAAATATCCCCTATGATAGCAATAGGTAGTGACAGGTACTCTTTTTTTTTTAAAAATTGGGGTCTATTAGACCCTAGATCTCTCCTCTGCCCTCAAAGCATCTGACCGCACCAAGATCGGTGTGATAAAATGCTTTCCCAATTTCCCAATGGCGCTGTTTACATCCGGCGACATCTAAGTCATGAAATGCTCGTAGCTTCCAGTTTCTTAGGTCATAGAGATGATTGGAGCCATTCTGGTCTCTGATCAGCTCTATGGTCAGCTGGCCGAATCACCGGCTGCATTCTCGGGTTCCCTGTTGGGACAGGAGAGCCATAGAAAAACATGGAAGACGGGGGGGTGTGGCATTCCCTCCCACTGTTAGACTGTAAAAGCAGTCTAGAGGCTAATTAGCCGCTAGGATTGCTTTTACATGAAAGCCGACCGCTGGCTGAAAAGAATGATGCCAAGATGATACCTAAACCTGCAGGCATCATTCTGGTATAACCACTCAAAGTCCAGCAACATACCAGTACGTTGCTGGTCCTTGTTGGGCATATATTGTAATCTTTTTTTTTCATGCAGCCTGTGGGCTGAACGAAAAAAAGATATTGATCGGGGGGTATGCCCACCATTAGAATACCTCCCTTTATCCACCCACTTCTAATGATGGGCATACATGCACCATTTATATATGCCGAAGCATGGGGGCATCCTCCCGCAAAAGGTAGGAGCAAATCACTCCTCCACCCACTGCTGCCCCCACGCTTTGGCATATATGCTTAAGCATGTAACTGTGGTGGTGAAATCACCTCCGACAGCGCTGGAGTTTACGGCTTTATGTATCGTGGGAGCAAACGCTGTTGCTGTCAAGATAAATAGATCCGTTCTGCAGCTGAATGGCGTACCTGAAAACAAAAAAATGGTTACCAATAAAACACAGTAAACGGTAACGTATAAAAAAATTGCATACCTATAAAGCAAACATGATAAAAACATAACAACAATAAAACATTGCAGAATAGAATACAGTAAAAAAAGAGCAGAACAATAGAGAGAGAACAATAAAACAACTTTTTTTTTTTTTTTTACACTTTTTTTTTGTAACTTTAACTTTTGTAACTGGTACCAGGTTTGGGTCTCTCAAAATGCGATGGCATCTTGGGAGACCCTGTGAAAGTGTGTCCTAGTCTGTGCAGTGCTGTACCCTACGCTAATACTCAACTAGTGTATGGTAGCGTTCAAAACATTCACCAATGCAAAGACCAGGATTGTCAGGACAGGAGGGACAATAATACCGGGTGTCACGCCTATATCCACGCTTGCTGCAGACACAACATCTTTTTTGGGGGGCTCGTTGGGTAGGGGTACTCGGGAGGACATAAAGAAAATGCCTCTCATGCAGCCGGCTTACTGCATTTGGTTGGGGAAGGTGAGGTGGAGCACCGTCTGGAAACAGAAGGGCTCTGACGATCTCTTCCTGGAATTTAAGGAAGGATCCAGTCCATCCTGAAGCTCTGTATAGCACATAAGCATTCAGCAAAGCCAATTGAAATAAACAGACACTTTTTTGTATCAGCGTCTGGCCTTACGGGCAACTAGGTACGGCGCCAACAACTGGTCGTTGAAGTCCACCCCTCCCATATTTTGGTTATATTCGTGGACACAGAGGGGTTTCTCCACAACACCAGTCGCCGTAGTAATTTGGACCGTCGTGTCTGCATGAAGGGAGGCAAGAATGAAAACATTCTTATTATCCCTCCACTTCATAGCGGGCAAATTATTACACTGCAACCAGGCTCTCTCCCCCAGATGGGAATCTACAAGCTGCTGGGGAAAGCCCCGGCGATTAGGTCGCACGGTGCCACATGCTCCAATCTGATGATCAAAAATGTGACTAAAAAGTGGCAAGCTCGTGTAATAATTGTCCACGTACAAGTGGTACCCCTTTCCCAATAAGGGTGACACCAAGTCCCACACAATCTTGCCAGCGCTTCCTATGTAGTCAGGGCAGTTTGTCGGCTCTACGTGACTATCTTTGCCCTCGTAAACCGTAAAACTACATGTATAGCCTGTGGCCCTGTCACAGAGCTTATACATCTTGACCCCGTATCTGGCACGCTTGCTGGGAAGGTACTGTTTGAATGACAAGCGGCCAGAAAACTTAATCAGGGACTCGTCAACGCAGACAACTTGATGGGGAGTAAATAAGTCTGCAAAACGTTGGTTGAAGTGGTTTACGAGGGGCCGAATTTTGTAGAGCCGATCGTATTCATGGTCTCCACAAGGACGACAGAGTTCATTGTTGTTGAAGTGCATGAACCGCAAAATCTGCTCGTATCGTGCCCTGGTCATGGAAGCAGAGAACAAGGGCATATGGTAAATTGGGTCAGTGGACCAATATGACCACAACTCACTCTTTTTATTTATGCCCATGTTGAGGGAAAGGCCCAGAAAGAGCTTAAATTCGGAAACCGCAACTGGTTTCCAATCTCTGGCAAGGGAGGACTGGGGAATAGTGGCAATGTGTTGACCAGCGGTACAAATTGCTTTGGTCCACAATAGATCTATAGAGATCTTCGGTGAAAAACCAGTGACGTAAAATCAACTGTTTCCACCTGAATGCCGGGTTGGCCAGTGAATGGGGGAAGTATGGGTGCTGCAGAAGTGCTGGCTATACGACCAGGGTGTACTAGGCCGCTGGTGCTTGCCAGTTCACCAGAAGGAATAGCGGCGCTAGTACTGCTCTGCTCCATACGAGGGACCTGAGTTCTTGCACCTCAACAACAGCAGAAGAAGATCGGGGTCTGGTACGCCTGACCTTGGCAGGCACCACAACTCTGTCGTCAGAGCTATCTGTCATGGAGCCGCTGTCGTCTACAGGATCGTATTCTGAGCCTGAATCTGACAAATGAGTGACTTCCTCTTCACTATCTGTCATGCTCAGAAACGTGTAGGCCTCTTCACTACTGTACCTTCGATTTGCCAGTTTGGGCTCTAAATTTAGTGGTACACTAGTGAGACTCACAGGCAAAAAAGCTCCTGACTGTTAGCGACTGTATCAAAATGCTACCAACAAAAACTGTTAGCGATCGCAGGGATCAGGCCTGACTCTGCGAACGCTGCAGTTATGTGTGTTTAGTGTTTTGTAAGTGACAGTGATCGATCGATACTGCACTTGGCTGGGCTGGGCCGGGCCAAGGGGCAAAACGCAGGTGCTAGCAGGTATCTGGGCTGATCCCGCTAACACTGCGTTTTTGGGAACCCTAAACTGCTGGGGACGCTAGAGTAGATCTGATCAGATATCGATCCATTCAGATACTATACCACTAAGGGAGGTGTATGCTGCGTGCGTGTGTGTTAGCGGTTCTGGCGCTAACCTGACGCTGCCTGGGGCGACGCAGACCTTATCTGACCCTAAAAACTTAACTTATATCACCGCCGGGCGATTAGGGGGTTAAACCTTTATAAGGTAATAAACTAACCAGCGTCACCCGTAACAGTTATACGGTGATCACTGGTGAAAGGGTTAACTAGGGGGCAATCAGGGGGTTAAAACCTTTATTAGGTAGTATATGGGGGGTCTCTGTCGCTATAAAACGCTGACGGTGAACCTATATACTTACCTGCCTAACTACCGTCACCTGTGTCACTAATACAGTGATCAGAAAAACGATCGCTTAGTGACACTGGCGACGGGGGGTGATCAAGGGGTTAAAACTTTATTAGGGGGGTACCCTAGACCTAAAGGGGGCTAACCCTAACTGCCCTACCACTTATAACTGTCACAAACTGACACCAATGCAAAAAGGTACGTGATTTTGCCTGCCCGTGCCATTCTGCTGCAGTATATCTGTGTTAGGCGGTCTGCAAGTCGTTAAAAAAGGACCAAGATCTATCCCTGGGAACTACAAACCAGTTGGCCTCACATCAATAGTATGCAAGCTCTTGGAGGGGATAATGAGGGACTATATAAAAGATTTTAGCAATGAAGATGGTATTATTAGCAGGAATCAGCATGGATTCATGAAGAATAGTTAGCCAAACCAATATATAGATAGCCAAACCAATATATTAACCTTCTATGAGGAAGTGAGCTGCAATCTAGATAAAGTAAGGTATGTGGTATATCTGGATTTTGCAAAGGCATTCAATACAGTTCCCCATAAAAATTTACTGTACAAACTAAGGTCTGTCGGCATGGACCAAAGGGTGAGCACTTGGATTGAAAACTGGCTACGGGGAGAGTTCAGAGGGTAGTGATAAATGGGGAGTACTCTGAATGGTCAAGTGTAGAAAGTGGGGTCCCGCAGGGTTCTGTCCTGAGACCAATCCTATTTAATTTTTTCATAAATGATCTGGAGGATGGGATAAACGGCTCAATTTGCAGACGATACTAAGTTAAGCAGGGCAATAGCTTCTCCGCAGGATGTGGAAACCTTTCAAGAGGATCTAAAATTAATGGGGTGGGCAACTAAATGGCAAATGAAGTTTATTGTAAAATAAAATGTAAAATAATGCATTTGGGTGGCAAAAATATGAATGCAATCTATACACTGGGGGGAGAACCTCTGGGGGAATCTAGGATGGAAAAGGACCTGGGGGTCCTAGTAGATGACGGGCTCTGCAGTGGCATGCAATGCCAAGCTGCTGCTAGCAAAGCCAATAGAATTTTGGCATGCATCAACTCCAGAGATAAAATGATAATTCTCCCATTCTACAAGACTCTGGTCCGGCCGCACCTGGAGTATGCCGCCCATTTCTGGGCACCAGTCCTCAGGAAGGATTTCCTGGAACTGGAGGGAGTCCAGATAAGGGCAACAAAGTTAATAAAGGGACATAATCTTGGTTATGAGGAAAGATTTTAAGCATTGAACTTATTCTCTCTAGAGAAGAGACGCTTGAGAGAGGATATGATTTCAATGTACAAATACCATACTGGTGACCCCACATAAGCGATAAATTTTTCTGCGAAAGGGAATTTGAAAAGACACGCAGACATTCACTAAAACTGGAAGAAATATGGTTTAACCTTAAACTGCGTAGAGGGTTCTTTACTGTAATAGGGCGTACACACGGTCGGACTTTGTTCGGACATTCCGACAACAAAATCCTAGGATTTTTTCCGACGGATGTTGGCTCAAACTTGTCTTGCATACACACAGTCACACAAAGTTGTCGGAAAATCCGATCGTTCTGAACGCGGTGACGTAAAACACGTACGTCGGGACTATAAACGGGGCAGTGGCCAATAGCTTTCATCTCTTTATTTATTCTGAGCATGCGTGGCACTTTGTCCGTCGGATTTATGTACACACGATCGGAATTTCCGACAACGGATTTTGTTGTCGGAAAATTTTATCTCCTGCTCTCCAACTTTGTGTGTCGGAAAATCCGATGGAAAATGTTCGATGGAGCCCACACACGGTCGGAATTTCCGACAACACGCTCCGATCGGACATTTTCCATCGGAAAATCCGACCGTGTGTATGGGGCATAAGAGTGGTAAAGATGTGGAATTCTCTTCCACAGGCAGTGGTTTCAGCAGGGAGCATAGATGATTAAAAAAAAAAAAACTATTAGGCACCTAAACGACCACAACATGGGATATACAATGTAATATTGACATAAAAGTGCATACACACAGGTTGGACTTGATGGTCTTTTTTTTAACCTTACCAACTATAACTATATGACTGTATGAATACAGCGTTAAGCCGCGTTTAACAGCTTTTACCGGCGTCTTGCGTTTTTACAGCTCTAGTGCTGGAGCCTCAGAACGCGTTTCCCCATCCATGGCTGCTGCAGGGTTTGTTAAATCTTTTCCTGTTATTCTGCCTGCAGTCTTCTGTTTGTGCTGCAAGTCCCATGGTGAGACATGTAGTTCCAGCTGTAGTACAATTATCACAGGAGGCTGAATTCTGTAATTGGAGGAGGGAGATTGTGACGTTCATCTACATCTATCCTCCATTCACATTTGCCTACTGATAGGAACCTACTTAGACGCAATATCTACAACCAAATGATTATACTTTGTGTCTTACCATTGATTACACTGCATAGTGCCATTTGGATAACGTGTACACATATGAATTTGCAATAATTCATTTTATCCATATTAAATCTCTTGTTAATTTTATATGCCGTGCCTTTGATATGTATATGTAATGTATTCATGAGGTCAACACCATGTATATGTGTGTGTGTATGTGTGTGTGTTTTCTGAATGAAGAAGGTGCCGAATGAGTGGTGTCCTGTGACATCTGTATTACAACCAGAACTACAAGTCTTGGCCCAGGTTCACACTAGTGCGAACACAGACCTCGCATGTGATTCACACTCGCACTGCGATGTCTGTGCAATGCGAGTTCAGCCATACAGTCGTATGGCTGAACTCGCATTGCATTCGCACTAAACTATTGCAGGGACTTTTTTTGTCCCGCTCTGGAATCTGATCGAATTGGGTGTTTCCTGATCTGCTTCCTGTGCGAGTTCTCGGTTAGCACTCTGTGAACCAATCTGGGGGTGTCATTAACAATGTATTGCGGAGGGCAGTGTAAAGGCATTGCACAAGAGTGAGCCTAGGCTTAATGGCAAACATAGTTACGTAATTAGTCTGGTTGAAAAAAAAAAAAAAAAGACACAGGTTCAACCAAACACTCTGCTGGGACTGTGGACTGAATAAAAGTAAAAGATTTACCCAAGGCTTTTTTTTCAGAGAATAGATGTGAGAACTGACCCCCCCCCCAGGGGGAGAGTCCACCTCATCAAATAGTGGATGTGGCCAGTTTGCACTAACAGTGTGAGGTCTTAAAGGGGCATTCAATTCCAGGAGTGCGCAGGGTTCAGGAGTGTGATGCATAGAGTCAGAGTTCAAGAATGCATATCTCACTGGCCATTTTACAACCAAAAAAAATAAAAACATACTGTACTCCCTTTTCCCTCAAATAACAAATAAGTTGGGCTTCTGTGTTTAGATGTGACAGTAGTGAGCGGCAAGCACAGGGCCAGTGTCGGAGGTGGTGGAATTCTGTTCTACTACGTTTCAGCTGAAAAAAAAAGCCCTGAAGTTAACAAATGCAGTAGCAGCCAGATATAGGGCACACTTCATTAGGGATAACTTTATTTTTGTACATTTGCACCGAAAAATGTTATTAGCCATACTTTAGCTTTAAGCGTGAAAACAACTAAGGCTACATTCCCGCTTGTGTGTGGGGTGTGTAGCATGCATTTATATGCGTGTTTTATAAGGTGCAATGTATGCTCTTTGCAGCATGTTGCCATTCATTTTCAGTGATGTCCCAGCATATACAGACAAAATAAAAATGTTGCTCCCAGCACACCACAACATATTAAGAAACACTTGTGTTGCCTTGCAGTGCACAAGAAAAAAAAAAAAAGCAGGTATGTTTTTTGGTTCATTGACACCAAAAACGAACGTCAACATGTGCACAAGTGTCATTGGGCCCTCAAAATGGAAAATCTAGCCTATTATTTAGGAGAAATGTCTGATCTTGTATTATCTGCTGGCTCTCCTAGAATACTGATCTTTGTGAAGAGGATTTGAAAGAACTAGAAGAGGAGATGTCTAAACCAAAGACCCTAGTGGAGGTAAGTGTAAAATGACAAAGGCCATTGTGACGCTAATTCACTGTATTGAGTGAAAGCCAGGATTGTCCTTTTTAATTATTCTGATTGGGAAGTAAAACACCCATCCAGGCTTGAAATGTGCCAGAGAGGTTTTTTTTTTTTTTTTTTCCCCCAACAAAGCATGAAGTATAAACCGGATCATTAGGGAGACTCCATGGATTCCCCTTCATTGGGGCTTTATGTACTGCAAAATTATAGTCTTTAAAATGCTGGACCCAAAATAGTTACTTTTGATATCAGTTCATTTTAGTAGGGCTGCTGACACTGGCTGACAAATCTTCTTTGTTTTTAAGCATTTCATACATTCCATGTGCACACATTTCAAAGGCAGTAAAAAAAGCAAAATTACAGCTGCTTTGCACTCGCACCTGTTACCCAGCTATGTAGAAAATTTCCAATACTGATACTGTAAACTAAGTTTACTGGAAAAGAGAATTCCCAGTCTGCTCAAGGGATTTTGGGAATTTCAGGACAAACATTTGAACAGATGTTCGTGGATATTGTTCAGCTTTCACTATACCTGGTAAAAAAAAAATCTTCCAAGTAACAAGTATAATTACACACACACAGGTCGGACTTGAGTCTTTTTTCAACCTCACCTACTATGTAACTCTTATAATTGTCCACAGATCCATCAGGAAAAGATGAAAAAGAAAAAGAAGAAAAAGCACCGTAAGAGTGGAGATTCCGACAGTGAAAATGATGAGAAAAAGAAGCAGGAAAAGCTAAAGAAGGTAGATGCAGAATTTACGTCTAATAAATTCTACAATCTGAAATGTAAATGTGTGTGTTCGTTCATTAGAATATTTATGAAGAATTGTCATCTTCTGGGAAAAAAAAAAGCGCTGTATAAACAAGCTGTAGCAAAGACCAAATATATGCTTGCCCTCTAGTGGTAGCATCAAACTTTTTCATGCATAGCACAGTTATTTATTATCCATTTAGAGACATAGGAATTCTTAGGTTATACCTCTACTTACAGGAGAAATGGACACTATAAACCAGGGGTGCTCAACCTTTTGAAAAGCGAGGGACACTTATTTGGTAACTGGTTGCGGGCCACAATTAAAAAAAAAATGGTTCAGAATTTAAAATGTTTTATTTTGAATAGTATTATGAAGATTTTAAACCACAATCAGGATAATCCATTTTCTGTGGGACCAATCCCTGTTGAATGTTTACCCAGTGTTTAATCAGTCACAAAATGATCAGCTGCAGTTTATCTGCACTGCGGGTAAGCTGCACTTGGCCATTTTGACCTAAAGTGGTACTAAAGTCGTGAAACAAAAAAAAATTCCCCTGCAAGTTATAATGGGATAGCATGCATCGCATACTATGAAACTCTTGCCTTAAATTGAAGCCCTTCAGTGACACCCTGTTTATGCTGACAGGGCTTCCATCTTTACCCAGGCTTCCTTCCGGGTTTCGGGGGCTCTGTGAGCCGCAATGACCTCGTTCTGGCGCATGCGAGACATGGCCATGCACATCGCTTTGATGGGATGGCATGCTGTCCCTCCAGAATGCTGTGCACATGTGCCAGTGACATCACCTGCTGCAGAAGTAGTGACTAGCTCCTAAACGGTGAATGTTTAGGAGATATTCCTTGTACATACAGGTAAGCTTTGTTATAAGTTTACCTGTAGGTACAATTAAGGTGTTTACTACCGCTTTAAAAGCTGTGTTGCTAAGGGCATGCTCAAGGACCCTGGGGACCTGTGTTTATTTGTATCACCAAGTGGCAGACGTTCGCTGATTGATCCTTTTGGCACTCCAGATGTTGAACTTTTAAGTACTAAGGACTTGATGTACCGCCAAATATTTAAAGAGTTTCACTCCTTCTTTTTTTTTTTTTTTTTTTTAATTAACCACTTCAGCCCTGGAAGGTTTTACCCCCTTCCTGACCAGAGCACTTTTTACAATTTGGCACTGCGTCGCTTTAACTGCTAATTGCGCGGTCATGCAATGCTGAACCCAAACAAAATTTGCGTCCTTTTTTTCCCCACAAATAGAGCTTTCTTTTGATGGTATTTGATCACCCCTGCGGTTTCTATTTATTGCATTATAAACGGAAAAAGACCGAAAATTTTGAGAAAAAATTATATTTTCTACTTTTTGTTATAAAAAAATCCAATAAACTCAATTTTAGTCATACATTTAGGCCAAAATGTATGCAGCCACGTGAATTTGGTAAAAAAAAAAAAGGCAATAAGCGTATATTTATTGGTTTGCACAAAAGTTATAGCGTCTACAAACTAGGGTACATTTTCTGGAATTTACACAGCTTTTAGTTTATGACTGCCTATGTCATTTCTTGAGGTGCTAAAATGGCAGGGCAGTACAAGACCCCCCCAAATTACCCCATTTTGGAAAGTAGACACCCCAAGGAAATTGCTGAGAGGCATGTTGAGCCCATTGAACATTTAATTTTTTTGTCCCAAATGATTGAATAATGACAAAAATTAAAATTTACAAAAGATGAATGAATGACTTGTATAGTGCTACCTATGCGAACTGAAGCGCCTCAGGGCGCTTCTTTGCCGCTGGTGTCCATCTGCGGTATAGCGCGGTCCTTTACCCCGTGGTGTCCCGACACGCTTACAAACACATACAACATACATATATTTGGCCAATTTTTTTGACAGGATCTATTTAACATACCAGCATGTCTTTTGAATATGGAACATGCAAACTCCAGGCAGATGGTGTCATGGTCGGGATTTGAACAAGCGACCCTATTGCTGCTAGGTGAGAGTGCTAACCACTACACCACTGTGCTTCCCCTTTAGTTGTCACTAAATGATATATTGCTCACACATGCCATGGTTATATGTGGAATTGCACCCCAAAATACATTTTGCTGCTTCTTCTGAGTACGGGGATACCACATGTGTGGGACTTTTTGGGAGCCTAGCCGCATACGGGGCCCCGAAAACCAAGCTCCGCCTTCAGGATTTCTAAAGGCGTAAATTTTTGATTTCACTCCTCACTACCTATCACAGCTTTGAAGGCCATAAAATGCCAAGATGGCACAAACCCCCCCCCCCCCCATGACCCCATTTTCGAAAGTAGACACCCCAAGCTATTTGCTGAGAGGCATGTTGTGTCCATGGAATATTTTATATTTTGCTACAAGTTACGGAAAAATGATAAACTTTTTTTTTTGCACAAAGTTGTTACTAAATGATATATTGCTCAAACATGCCATGGGCATATGTGGAATTACACCAGAAAATACATTCTGCTGCTTCCCTGAGTACGGGGATACCACGTGTGGGACTTTTTGGGAGCCTAGCCACATACGGGGCCCCGAAAACCAAGCACCGCCTTCAGGGCGTACATTTTTTATTTCACTCCTCACTACCTGTCACAGTTTTGAAGGCCATAAAATTCCAAGATGGCACAAAACCCCCCTAAATGACCCCATTTTGGAAAGTAGACACCCCAAGCTATTTGCTGAGAGGTATGGTGAGTATTTTGCAGCTCTCATTTGTTTTTAAAAATAAAGAAAAGAAAAAAAAAATTTATTTTTTTTTTCAATTTTCAAAACTTTGTGACAAAAAGCGAGGTCTGCAAAATACTGTGGGCTGAACGAAAAAAAGAGATTGATCAGTGGGTATGCCCACCATTAGAATACCTCTCTTCATCCACCCACTTCTAATGATGGGCATACATGCATCATTTATATATGCTGAAGCATGGGGGCATCCGTCCCAAAAGTTAGGAGCAAATCGCTCCTCCGCCCCTGCTGCCCCCATGCTTCGGCATATATGTTCTTTTTTTAAACTGTGGTGGTGAAATCACTGCCTACAGTGCTGGAGTCACGGCTTTCTGTATCGTGGGAGCAAACACTGTTGCTGTCAAGGTAAATAAATGCGCGCTGCAGCTGAAAGGCGTACCTGCTAAGCAAATGATGGTTAACAATAAAACAAAGTAACATTACAGTAGAACAGTAAGACATACCATACCTGCAAAGCAAATACAAAAAAAATGGTAAAAAATAAAACATTTTTTAACGCAACCTGTGCCTAAAATATATAAATACCGAAGCATGGGGGCATCCACCCGCAAAAGGTAGGAGCAAATTGCTCCTCCGCCCCTGCTGCCCCCATGCTTCGGCATATATGCTCTTTTTTTTAACTGTGGTGGTGAAATCACCTCCGACAGCGCTAGAGTCAAGGCTTTATGTATCGTGGGAGCAAACGCTGTTGCTGTCAAGATAAGTAAATCCGCGCTGCAGCTTAATGGCGTACCTGAAAACAAAAAAAGGTTAACAATGAAACACAGTAAACAGTAAAGTATAAAAAATTGCATACCTGAAAAGCAAACATAATAAAAATAAAACATTGCAGAATAGAATGCAGTAAAAAAGAGCAGAACAACAGAGAGAGAACAATAAAACAACTATTTTTGTTTTTTTATTTTCTATATTTTTTGTGTTTACACTTTTTTTGGTAACTGTAACTTTTGTAACTGTAACCGGTTCCAGGTTCGGGTCTCTCAAAATGCGATGGCATCTTGGCATACCCTGTGAAAGTGTGCCTAGTCTGTGCAATGCTGTACCCTACGCTAATACTCAACTGGTGTATGGTAGCGTTCAAAACATTCACCAATGCAAAGACCAGGATTGTCAGGACAGGAGGCACAATAATAGCGGGTGTGACGCCTATATCCGCACTTGCTGCAGACACGACATCTTCTTTGGGGGGTTTGTTGGGTAGGGGTACTCGGGAGGACATAAGGAAAATGCCTCTCATGCAGCCGGCTTACTGCATTTGGTTGGGGAAGGTGAGGTGGAGCACTGTCTGGAAACAGAAGGGCTCTGACGATCTCTTCCTGGAATTTAAGGAAGGATCCAGTCCGTCCTGAAGCTCTGTATAGCACATGAGTGTTCCGTTCAGCAAAGCCAATTGAAATAAACAGACACTTTCTTGTACCAACGTCTGGCCTTTTGGGCAACTAGGTACAGCGCCAACAACTGGTCGTTGAGGTCCACCCCTCCCATATTTTGGTTATATTCCTGGACACCGAGGGGTTTCTCCACAACACCAGTCGCCGTAGTAATTTGGACCGTCGTGTCTGCATGAAGGGAGGTAAGAACAAGAACATTCTTATCCCTCCACTTCATAGCGAGCAAGTTATTACACTTCAAGCAGGCTCTCTCCCCCAGCCTAAGACGGGAATCTACAAGCCGCTGGGGACGGCCCCGGCGATTAGATCGCACAGTGCCACATGCTCCAATCTGACGATCAAACAAGTGACTAAAAAGTGTCACGCTCGTGTAATAATTGTTTACGTACAAGTGGTAACCCTTTCTGAATAAGGGTGACACCAAGTTCCACACAATCTTGACAGCATTTCTATGTAGTCAGGGCAGTTTGTTGGCTCTATGTGACTATCTTTGCCCTTGTAAACCATAAAACTACATGTATAGCCTGTGGCCCTGTCACAGAGCTTATACATCTTGACCCCGTATCTGGCACACTTGCTGGGAAGGTACTGTTTGAATGACAAGCGGACAGAAAACTTAATCAGGGACTCATCAACGCAGACAACTTGATGGGGAGTAAACAAGTCTGCAAAACGTTGGTTGAAGTGGTTTACGAGGGGCCGAGTTTTGTAAAGGCGATCGTATCCAGGGTCTCCACGAGGACGAGAGTTCATTGTTGTTGAAATGCATGAACCGTAAGATCTGTTCGTATCGTGCCCTGGTCATGGAGGCAGAGAACAAGGGCATATGGTGAATTGGGTCAGTGGACCAATATGACCGCAATTCACTCTTTTTTTTTTTTTTTTCCAAAACAATGTGGTGTTTTATTGGAAGAGTAGGTTACATAGAGTGCATACATGGACGACAGTACATTGACATTTTGATCAGCATACACTTAGTGGGGGGTACATAGAAGGGTAGCAAACGGGGTGTTAGTACATAACAATTAATGTTGAGTGGAACAGCGTTTTGTACAACATATCTACAGTGCCCAATCACTATCCAATGCGCCTAATTGTGTTCGTTGTTGCACAGATCGGGTAGTTTATTCAGATATTGCATTGCAGGTAGAGGCACTACCCATCCAGGCGTCCCAGACCTTACCATATTTTGCAGGGCAGCCCCTATGAACGTATATTTCCTTCTTATATGGTAGAACATTATTTATATTCGAGATCCATTCCTGAAGTGTCGGAGATATGGGTTGTAACCATTTTCTGGCTATCAATAATCTGGCCATAAAGAGTGACTCTTGAAGAAAGATCTTGTGAAACTTGTCTGAATCGGGATCTGGGAAGATTCCTAACAGACATTGTTTAGGGCATAGTGTAAGGGGGGAGCCCATTTCATCATGAATAAATTTTACTATTTGGGACCAATAGTCCTGTATTGCTGGACATGACCAGAGGAGGTGAAAGAACGTACTGGAGGGGCTGTCACATCTGGGGCATAGCGGGTTCTGATTAGACTTATATTTGGCCAGACGAAGAGGAGTTAGATATGTCCTGTGTATGATATAAAGTTGCGTGAGGCGGTCTGACAATTTTGTGGAAACTTTTTTGCATGTATCTAGGGCATCTTCCCATTCATCATCCTCCAACCCCCCCACATCCTCAGACCAGGGAATTTTCAGCCTGTATGCAATTTGCACCGCTGTGGGTCGCAGCAGGAAATTATAAAATCCTGAGATCAGTTTGCGGTGATCTGAGTCTAGCATAATGTAGAGAATGTCTAGTTGCTCAACATCCGGGGGGTCATCCCCAAATTGTGCTCTAAGGGCATGTCTGAGCTGGAGGTAGCGGAAGTGCATAGTGTTAGGAAGATTGAACTTTTCTTTAAGCTGTTGAAACGATTTTAGCACCTTATCTACGTAAACATCTGACAAGAACCCAACTCCATGGTCTAACCACAGTTCATGACCTGGCACCTTGAGCAGTTCCCCTAGGTTCGGATTGTTCCAAAGTGGTGTATGAGAATGATTGATCGGAGTTCTAAGTTTACGTTGCACCACCTCCCATACTCTACAGTGATGATATAGTAACCCTTTTTTATTGTCTATTTTACCGGTACCTCGGAATATGAGTTGGAAGGGATGCGTGAATCTGTGTCCGAAGGGGGAGTCTATTAATGATAGGTATCGTTCCCTATCATGTTTGTCTAGGTGGAAGAAGTGGGAGAGTTGTGCTGCCAGATAATAGAGATTAAAATCAGGTAGCGCCAGTCCCCCCAGCTCCGAGGGATTTTTCAGTGTTTGCCAGGATAGTTTATGACGACCCGATCCCCAGACAAAAGAATTAAGGATGGTCTCAATGGATTTAAATATCCTTAGCGGTATATACAGTGGGGCATGCCATAGGACATATAGGAATTTGGGAAGGAGCACCATCTTAATTAGATTCACCCTACCCATCACCCCAAGTGGCAATTTAGCCCAGGTTTGCGTTTTAGATTTCAAAGTGGATATTAGGGGTTCTATGTAGGAGGCGAGTATAGTCTTCCGGGGAGCGGGTTATCACAATACCCAAATATGTCATAGCGCTAACCCTGATGAGTGGGGAGCTGGTCTGTATCTCGGTGGGGGCACTTATGTCTAGTGGGAGGATTTGGGATTTATCCCAATTGATTTTCAGGCCCGAGTATCTACCAAATCTTTGAATCACTTCCAAAGCCACCCGTAGGGAAGGGCCCGCGTCTGACAGGTATAACAACATGTCATCTGCGTATAAGCTGACTTTTTCTATTATATTTTCTCGGCTTAGTCCCCGAACACCCGGGTGGGTCCGAAGGGACGAGGCAAGGGGTTCCACCGCTAGTGCATATAATAAGGGGGAAAGTGGACATCCCTGCCTCGTGCCCCTGGATAAAGGAAAAAAATCAGAGGTTTTACCATTGACCAAGACCCTGGCGCGCGGGTTCTGATATAATAGTTTGATCCATTTAATGAACCTGGGCCCAAAACCAAATTTAGCAAGGCATTCCCAAAGATATGCCCACTCAACAGAGTCAAACGCCTTTGCGGCGTCCAAGGACACCACTACTCTGGAGCCTAGGGAGTCATGTTTGGCCTGGATATTCATATGGAGTCTGCGTAGGTTATATGCCGTGTTCTTCGCTGGCATGAACCCAGTTTGATCTGGGTGGATCAATGTATGAATAACTGTGTTCAGGCGGAGCGCCAGGGCCTTGGCCAAGATCTTTATGTCCAATTGGAGAAGGGAGATTGGGAGGACTCTGGGTGTTCTAGATTTTTGCCAGGTTTAGGGATAAGTACAATATTTACCTCTGACATGGATGGGGGCAGATTCCCGGATTCAAATATGTGAGTGAATAGTTCATGAAGTTTGGGAACCAGACTCTCACTGTATGTTGTGTAGAATTCCAGGGGTAATCCATCTGCTCCTGGAGCTTTGGACGGATTGAGTAGGGACATTGCCTTAGTTATTTCTGTTTCGGTGATGGGGGCCTCAAGTATTTCCACCTGGGATGGAGTTAGGGAGGGTAGCTCTATATCTGACAATAATGAGGCAATTTCCTCCACGGGATTGTTCACGGTGGATGAGTATAAGGACTCGAAGAATGAACGGAATTCCCCAGTCACCTCCACGGGGTCTGTCACTAGTCTACCGTCAGTGGTCCGAAGTGAAACCACCGTGGGGGGCCTACAGTCCAGGTGCGCCAAGTACGCCAGTAACCGACCCGCCCTCTCTCCGCATTCATAGTGCCTCTGTTTGTTGTAGTATATTTTCCTGTCAGCCTTTTCAAAGTGCAGATTATTCACAATTCTAGCCTGTAACTTCATCTGGTCTGCTGTGAGCGGCGACGGATTGTCAGTGAAATTCCGTTCTGTTTCCACTAGGGATTGTTCTGCTTGTAGGAGTAGTTGGGAGGATGTCTTACGGTAGCGGGAGATGCGATGGGAGAGGATCAGGCGAGCATGGGATTTGAAAGAATCCCATACTGTGCCAAAGGGTGCCGTACCCCTATTTGTCTGGAAATAGAAATCCCACTCAGGGGTAATCTCCCCCAAATCTGGGATTGCCGTCAGCCAGAATGGATTTAGTTTCCAATTGTATGTTGATGGTGGTGAGTCAATTTTAAGTTTAATCCAATATGGGGCATGATCTGATAGTATACGGGGGCTGAAACCCACTTCTCCCAGTAGGGGGGAGATGGTGCGGGAGATTAGGATCAGGTCAATACGGGACATGACATTGTGCGATGCAGAGAAGCATGAATATGCCCTGCTCACCGGGTTGCGATGTCGCCATGTGTCTATAAGTGCCAGATCATTAAGGGTTCTACCAAATCTAGTGTATTCCTGGGAGAGTTCAGCCTGGGACGCCATGGAGGTACGATCCAGGTCCTTATTCATGACGTTGTTAAAGTCGCCCAGCCACATGGCCGGCACAGTAGGGAATTGGGACATAAATGCTAATCCCTCATGCAGTACAGTAAATTGAAAGGGAGGAGGTATATAAAATGCCAGTATTAACAATTCCAGCCCATTTAATTTGGCATGTAAAAATAAAAATCTGCCCTGGGGGTCTGATCTAAGGGTTAATAAAACAAATTGCATTGTTTTCGCTACTAATATTGCTATGCCTCTAGAATTGGCAGTAAACGGAGCCTGGTATAACCATCCCACCCAGGGTTTTTTAAGTGACATCTGCAGTTGACCTGTGAGATGGGTTTCCACAAGCACTATGAGGCCTGCAGACTGTGCTTTGAGGAAAGAGAGGACTGCGGTCCGTTTAGCTTTAGCCCTGATACCCCTTACGTTCCATGTGAGGCATTTAATCTCTAACATATTAGTTGTCTGGTATGAGTATGTATCGATCATTCGCCGTCCAAGACGTCATGCACCACCCCAACATTGGGGTAGCATGCGACACCCGCCAGCAGTCCTCAGCTAGGAGTCTTGCAGGCCAGGACAACCAATTATGGATAGATTGACAGATTTCTAAAGTGGGCACAACTCCACCCCAGTGTAGCATAGCTATAGGTACAAATAAGCACTTGCAGCAATCACTCTTCAATATATGGTTCATATACCAAGCATCAACCCAATCAGAACAGTCTGATTGAAACTGTAACAATGCTCCAGAACGCCCGGGTAAGCAATGCATCCAGTGGATAACAAATGCAGTTTGCTGGGACCGGGCGAACCAGGGAAACCAACTTGTTGTAAAAAAATAAACGTTGCATTGAAATTGAAAAACAGCGGGTTCCGAGGGGACACCCGTATCTAGGGGAGCGAAACTTCGCTGTAAAGCAAGCAGTAGCAGTAAGAGGGGGACTACTGGAACGGGTAACATAGTGACCAGAGTCTTTTGTCCCATGTGTTCTCTCGGGTTAACACTTGCCACAATGATCTTAATAGGTGAGTTCAACAGCTTGTGTACACGCTGGGTATCCGTCCGTATCTCTCCAAATTGGGAATACTGCACTCTTGAACAAGGGTATGTACACTCAGGACACTCGGATTTTAGATCAAGAGTTGCAGTCCAGATAAGCAACGGGACAATAAGCTGGGGGATCGGAAGTTCTTATGGGCGTGAGGAGGTTCGTATATGGGTATGTATGCTCAGGGCACTCGGATTCTGGATCGAGAGCTGCAATCCAGAAAAGTAGCAGGACAATGAGCTAAGGGGAGCGGAAGTTCTTATGAGGGTGAGGGATTTCATATATGGGTAGTACATCAGCAAATTATCGACTAATACTGGTAGTACAGTACCTGAGTGAGGAGGTTGTTCCAGGTGATGTTTTTGTGGAAGTCATGTGTCCCTCTAGGCTTGTGGTGGTGTAAACAAGGGGCGAGATGGACCGCGGAAAATCAAGCGGGCTCATGATCCGGCGCGGCCTTGTCTTCCAACCAGGCAAACACTGCCTCTGGGGTGTCAAAGAAGTGAGCACGGTCTGTACCGACCACCCGTAGTCTCGCGGGAAAGAGCATCGCGTAGGTGTAATGGCGTAGGCGAAGTTGGCGTTTAGCTTCAGTGAATAGAGCCCTCTTCTTCTGGACGTCTGCTGAAAAATCTGGAAATACCTTGATCTCGCTGTTCTTGAAGGGAATATTTCCCTTTAGTCTAGTGAGCCTGAGGATAGCGTCCCGGTCCCTGAAATTAAGTAGTTTGGCGATGAACGTTCTCGGTGGTGCACCTTGGGGGGGAGGTTTCGCCGCTAGCCTGTGCGCCCGCTCCACCACGAATGAAGTGGAGAATTCGGACCTGCCGAAGGTGTTGACTAGGAGATTTTCCAGAAATGAAGGGGGGTCAGGGCCTTCAGAGCCCTCTGGCAGGCCGATGAACCGCAGATTACACCTACGTAAGCGGTTTTCCATATCGTCCTGCTTAGCGAGGACCATGGTAAGCTGGTGTTGCAGACGCTTGGTGTGAATTTGCAATGGCGGTATCTCGTCCTCCACGTTGCTGATGCGGGTTTCCGTCTCAGTGACCCGATCCCTCAGCTTCTGCAAATCTTGGCGGATCAGAGAGACATCAATCTTTACCTCCTCGATTTTGCTTGTAAGTGTGCTCTTACAATCTGAAATGGCTTCTAGCACACATGCCGTGTCCTCCGCAGCCGCGTCTGTGTGAGAGGAGGAAGCGGCGCCATTTTCTCCCCCAGCCTCCTTGTCCGTGTTGCGATATTTAGCCAATTTGGCCGCGGGATCCGTCTTCTGTTTCGGAGGCGACATGATCTCCGTGCAGGGGGGAATGTAAGGAATCCAGCGGTAGCCGATAAATGGCAGTTTTGAGTTTAGGATATATGAAACCGGATTATGGGCAAGCGGAGCTCCCGATTCTCACTCCTCACGCCATGCCAGTTCAGGCCACGCCCCCGCAACTCACTCTTTTTAGTTATTCCCCTTTTTGAGAGAGAGGCCCAGAAAGAGCTTAAATTCGGAAACTGTAATTGGTCTCCAATCTCTGGCAAGGGAGGGCTGGGGAATAGTGGCGATGTGTTGACCAGATTACAAATTGCATTGGTCCACAATAGATCTATAGAGATCTTCGGCGAAAAACAGCGAATAAAAAAAGTGACGTAAAATCAACGGTTTCCACTTGAATGGGGGAAGTACGGGTGCTGCAGAAGTGGTGGGTTCCCAATTAGGATTGGCAAATGCAGCAAGAAGGGCACTATGGGCACGACAGGCCTGTGTTTGTCTTTTTGGTGGCAGCGGGACACTACTTGTGCTTGCCACCTCACCAGCTTGAACTGCACTTATGGGACTCGCCACGTCACCACGTGATACTGCAGTGCTGGTTTGACTACGACCAGGGTGTACTAGGCCGCTGGTGCTTGCCAGTTCATCAGAAGGAATTGCGGCGCTAGTACTGCTCTGCTCCATACGAGGGACCTGCGTTTTTGCACCTCAACAACAGCAGAAGAAGATCGGGGTCTGGTATGCCTGACATTGGCAGGCACCACAACTCTATCTTCAGAGCTATCTGTCATGGAGCCGCTGTCTTCTACAGGATTGTATTCTGAGCCTGAATCTGACAAATGAGTGACTTCCTCTTCACTATCTGTCATGCTCAGAAACGTGTAGGCCTCTTCACTACTGTACCTTCGATTTGCCAGTTTGGGCTCAAAATTTAGTGGTACAGTAGTGAGACTCACAGGTAAAAAAGCTCCTGACTGTTAGCGACTGTATCAAAACGCTACCAAAAAAAGTTAGCGATCGCAGGGATCAGGCCTGACTCTGCGAATGCTGCAGTTATGTGTGTTTAGTAAGTGACAGTGATCGATTGATACTGCACTTGGGTGGGGTGGGCTGGGCTGTGCCGGGCGCAGGGGCAAAACGCAGGTGCTAGCAGGTATCTTGGCTGGTCCCGCTAACACTGTTTTTGGGATCCCTAAACTGCTGGGGACGCTAGATCTGATCAGATACTATACCACTAAGGGAGGCGTATGCTGCGTGCGTGGGTGTTAGCGGTACTGGCACTAACCTGACGCTGCCTGGGTTGACGCAGACCCTATCTGACGCTAAAACCTAACTTATATCACCCGCCGGGCGATCAGGGGGTTAAACCTTTATTGGGTAATAAACGGCGGGTACCCTGACACTATAAAAAAAAAAAACAACTAACCAGCGTCACCCATAACAGTTATACGGTGATCACTGGTGAAAGGGTTAACTAGGGGGCAATCAGGGGGTTAAAACCTTTATTAGGTAGTATATGGGGGTACCTGACGCTATAAAAAGTTGACAGCGAACCTAAATACTTACTTGCCTAACTAGCGTCACCTGTGACACTAATACAGCGATCAGAAAAAGTGACACTGGCGACGGGGGTTGATCAAGGGGTAAACCTTTATTGGGGAGGGGGGGGTTAGGGGGGTACCTACCACTAACTGCCCTACCACTTATAACCGTCACAAAATGACACCAATATAATAATTGGTAAAAAGAAAAAAAAAAAACTGCTATTGGTGTCACTGTGACTGGGGGTGCAGGGGGGTGATCGGGTGGTGAAAATTGTGCCTGCATGTTCTACTGTACGTGTAGTGTTGGTGCAAACTTACTTGATGTCTTCTATCCTTGACACCGGAACGAAAAGACAGACACGAGGAGGGATGACATCGCTTCCTCTGCCGCTGTTTACATTACAGCAGAAGAGGAAGATTCTCATTCGCCGGGAGCGATCGCGAGGGGGTGGCCATGAATCAGTGGCCTCCCCCTCAGCACGGATCGCTCCTGGAACGAAGCCGACCATACCCATACGTGACATTGCCTGCCCGTGCCTTTCTGCTGCAGTATATCTGCATGAGGCGGTCGGCAAGCGGTTAAACAGGTTCTTTATTAAAAAATAAAGATAGCAAAGTTAAATATAGACACAGTCCGGCAGCATTCAGAAAAAGAAATCTACAGGAAAAACAAAACATTTTTCACAACAGCATTACACCAAGCATTAGCATAAAGAAAAGACAGGAACATCTAGTATTATAACATCAAGGGGCGCAGTCTTGCCCTCAGTTTAATGTAACCTGGGTATAACCTTTTGAGTCGGACCAAAATAACCATATATGGGTCATGTTGGGCGACCATGGCGCTGCAATAGCCGCATCTGTACAAGTTCATGAGGACTGAGGTCTGGGGAATCCAACCATGGCACCCACAATCTTTCAAATTTTCCAGGGCATCCCCTATGTTGATAAACATACCTTTCAAATATAAGGGTATTTTCCATATGCGTCACCCTTAGCTGGTGTAAGGGGGGAGATCGGAGGACTTCCAGAGGAAAATTGTCTTTTGAGCCTGGAAGAGGGCACGATTAATTGCCACCCGTGTGGGTTCCTTTGGGATGGTATTGCTTAAGATACCACAAAAGACCACATTTAGGCTCCAGGGATAAGCGAGTTTGGAACACCCTGTTAAGGGTACCCAGGACTGCTGTGCAATAATGGTGCAATTTGGGACACCTGCAGAGGAAATGAATCAGGTCACCCTTGTCCTGTTTGCACCTGTAACAGAGGGTCTGCCAGTATTCCCATGCCGTGAAGGTGGACAGGAGTGTAATGGGATCTCAAAACTATATAAAGCTGGGGCATAGTTTTTGTGAGAAAATTAAGGAGCTAGTAACCACTGCCTGCAACACATCCTCCTATTGGTCCCCTGAAAGCTGACCAAGGTCCCCCTCCCATTTCCCCATTTGGCCTTGGAGGGATAGCTATCTAGAGAAGTACTCAGTAACATACTATAACACTAGGAAATAAGACCCTTAGCATGGATAACTAATGAAATTAAATGCAAATTGGGGTTGGCGATGAGGTCCACACATTCTCCGCTCCCTGAGCCCTAATGGCATGTTGTAATTGTAGGTAGTAAAACTTTATATATGCGGGAAGGAAAAATCTCTCCCAGAGAGCTGAGAAAAGAAGCAAGGAAAGAGTTTCACTCTTAAAAATTGTCCTTTGATGTCTCCTGCTTGTGATTGTACTGTGACAATGGCGTACATGTGGGCAAGTATGGGGGCTGTAATTTTTGCATTCCACCTGTGCTGGTTTGCTGAAAGCTTCTTGGTTTTACTATTGCATGGTTCTTCTGTCAGTACTAGTTAAGATACTGGGCTATGTAAATCTTCTCAATCTTCATGCAAGGTTTAGGAAAGTCAGCCACATTCTTGGACAAGCATTTTGCGGCATGCAGATGAGCCTCCACTTTCAAGAGTGGGGAAACACTTGGACAAATTGCATTCCTAAAACGTAGGTGCAGGAGGTGTTATCCCCGGGGCTACGATCTGGTCTGGAGTTCTGCTCCCTGTTCCTTCTTTGGTATCTCTCCACCAGACTTTTTGTGTCACCCCATAGATTAGTAGATCCTCCATCAAGGCCTCTCAGGTCTTCTGGATCATGGTGTCCTTGTCCCAGTTCTTTTTCTCCAGAATATTCACCATTCCCATACACATACAGCGGGGCAAAAAAGTATTTAGTCAGCCACCAATTGTGCAAGTTCTCCCACTTAAAAAGATGAGAGAGGCCTGTAATTGTCATCATAGGTATACCTCAACTATAAGAGACAAAATGTGGAAACAAATCCAGACAATCACATTGTCTGATTTTGAAAGAATTTATTTGCAAATTATGGTGGAATATAAGTATTTGGTCACCTACAAACAAGCAAGATTTCTGGCTCTCACAGACCTGTATCTTCTTTAAGAGGCTCCGCTGTCCTCCACTCATTACCTGTATTAATGGCACCTGCTTAAACTTGTTATCAGTATAAAAGACACCTGTCCACAACCTCAAACAGTCACACTCCAAATCCACTATGGTGAAGACCAAAGAGCTGTCGGAGGACACTAGAAACAAAATTGTAGACCTGCATCAGGCTGGGAAGACTGAATCTGCAATAGGCAATCAGCTTGTAGCCACTGTAGTTATATTGGAAAGCAAAAAGAAAAACAATAAAGCATGATCCTATTTGCTCCACTGGGGGAAAACAATTCTTCCTGATACCACTGGAGGCAATTAGATATTCCCTGTATCAATGACCCCTGGTGTCATCCAGTTTGTCTTTTTAAAACAATCTACTGAGCTGGCCAGAATTAGTTCTTGAGGGAGCCTGTTCCACATTTTAAAAGCTCTTACTGTTGAAGCCTTTCCGTAATCGGAGGTTAAATCTATTTTCTTCCAGAAGCAAAGAGCACCCCCTTGTCCTCTGTAATGACTTGAAGGTGAATAACTCCACCAAGTTCACTATATGAACCACTAATAAATGTATACACGTTCTTCATATCCCCCCTTAATTTATTCTCTCCAGAAAAGGCGATTACGTTCCTCCTAATCTTTCCACATAGCTGAGCTCCTCCATGCTTCTTATCAGTTTGGATGCCCTTCTCTGCACTTTCTCCAGTTCCCCAATATAATTTTTTCTGAACTGAATATTCCAGATGAGGTATTACTAATGATTTGTACAGGGGAAAATTTATATCTTTCTATCTGCAGTCCATACCTCTTTTAGGGCTTAAATATGGCCTCTTTTGCAGGCGTTTGTTTTGTTTTTTTTTTTTCTTTTTCCTTTTTTTCTATTTTTTATCTTGTACTGGCTGAAAAAAAAGAAAAAAAAAAACAGCTCTTAAAGGAGCCGATGTACAGGTATGTCGATTCAAATTGAACGGGGGGACTTGAAATGAGGCACATATGTGGTGTGCCTCCATTCCTAGTACATGTATATGCAAAAAAAGGGAAAAAGTGGGACTTTGAATGAGGTGTCTGACATTGTGGAGGTGAATTAGAACAAATAAAGTTTATTGATCAAGAACATTATATGAAACATGGAAATATAAAAACCACATAAACGCTGGTCTGCTGAATCATATTGATCCACCCACACATAACATACAGGTGTGGCATGATAGAAAAGTACATGGGTAAATGGTTCTATTAAATACATTGCATGGTCTGAAAAAATAGCATAAATTATGTGTGAATATTAATTAATTTATTAATATTCACACATAATTTATGCTATTTTTTCAGACCACCCCAGGTAGCCGTCACGTGGCTCACCATTGTTTTTCACCTATGAACCAGCAGCATGTTTTTGTGTCATCGGGGGGTTTGGTTGTATGCGTCCTGCCGCACACGGCTTTAATTACCTCAGCTCCCCGGAAAGACCATGTTTGGAACCTTGGTTGCATGGTCGCAGTATTTCACCACATTGGACCCTCTGTAAGTATTTAGGACGGGGCAACCTGCCTTTCCTTTATATTATTTATAACTAGACTAATGTTACCATTCTTTTATACCTTATAGATTAATTGAGCATCCGCCCCTGAAGAGTGTTTTTACACGAAACGCGTCGGGCATATGCAATGCTGACCCATATCTGTAATGAATCACGATGTCGATTTCTGTCTATAATAGACTATTAATTTTTTGAATTTGAGGTATCAATTACGGTCTCATTGTTTTATTTATTCATACTCTTGCTGCTAGTGCTGCTCATATGTTAAATGTATATATATATATGAATTTATCCCATGCAATATATTTAATAGAACCATTTACCTATGTACTTTATAGCCATGCCACACCTGTATGTTATGTGTGGGTGGATCAAAATGATTCAGCAGACCAGAGTTTATGTGGTTTTTATATTGCCATGTTTCATATAATGTTCTTGATCAATAAACTTTATTTGTTCTAATTCACCTCCACAATGTCAGCCACCTCATTCAAAGTCCCACTTTTTCCCTTTTTTTGAAAAAAAGACTCCCTTCTGTTGCTCTCGGCCTCCTCCAGATCTCCAAATTCCTTTTTTCTCCAGTGTAAGCTGACTGTTTGAAGGTGGCTGTATTCATTTATAGTGGTATGTAGGAGTACAGCGACCTTCTCTTGCTCACACCTGCAATGTACTGTGGTCTAAGGATTTGTAGCATGCATAGAGCAATGCACATGACCACAACAAGGTAAGGAGTGGGGGGGGGGGGGGAGAATCAGAGGTTCAGGAGCTCACAGGGGTGTTTCAAGGAGGGAGAAAAACACCAAAAGAAAGTTTCATGAAAAATAGATCCCATAGCCATTCAGTAGTGAATGTGTGTGAATTATTTTTGGGAATAAAAATATAGTATATGGGTCACTTTAACCTGAGATTAGCATTTTTAAGACTTTATCTTATCAACAGACTAAGCAGCTAGCCCATTTTTTTCTTTGATAACATACTTATGCCTTTTACTAGGAAATTCCAAGCTTGATCTAGGACTAATAGGATAAGCACAGTGGACAGCATTTATTAGTTGTGAATTTTACATGGCACATTTTAATTAGTAGTCTGAAGTATTTCAGCTGGCTCCCTTCAGTTCTCAGTCAAACAATATATAGAAGTATTTATTGTGCCAGCGTTTCCCAAACCTTATTCTGTCTTTTTCAACACCACCTTCAAAACCTCTGTAGGGTATATGTAGCTTGACATCTGACCTGCCCAGATCATCCGCCCTCTGTCAGTTACTGGAGGGCCTTCCCATTATTTCTATCCCAAGGTAGCCCATTGTCCAGATATTATGCAGTCTGGAGGTGTGTCTGTTTCTCTGGGCTCTAAGTATCCTGCATAGAGCGGAAATATTATAGGTGTAATGTGCTCTCGCTAATACTTGCCATTGGCAGCCATCATGAAAACAAACATATTTTCCAGTACAACACATTTTTATAGTGCTGGAAATCTGGCATTGGTAATTTTGAATGTGGGACTTCTGGCAGTGGGAACAATTTAACTGTCCTAACTTAACCTAAGCACTTACAATAAAGTCCTGCTGTTTACTTGCCTTCAACCAGGAGTCTGAGCAGGAAACATATAGAGCGCTGGAATCTTGGTGTTAGGCAAAGCTGATTTGTACAAGGAGTACTGTAAGAATTCCCTGTACAAGTAATGGTACACATTTTTTGCAAACACATGAATTTCCACTGACTCTGTGTAACATTGCAGTGTTTCTATAACTATTTAATTTTTAAATGCAGGCTTTGAATGCGGAAGAGACACGTCTAAAGCAGGTACAGGAGATGTTACAGATGGATGAGAGGAAGAGAGCATACAACAGTATTTATGAGACACGGGAACCCACAGAGGAAGAGATGGAGGCATACAGAATGAAACGCCAAAGGCCGGATGACCCAATGGCCCCCTTCCTGGGGCAATAGTGAAGGGCGTCATTGCATGTTTTGTACAATTTTTATTGTAAGGAAATCTGTTTTGTTACAAAACATCATAGAAATGTGCAATAAATCTATTGATTATACTGTGTATAGATGTAAATTTCTGTTCTCAATAAATAGTCATATTTACACTTAACTGATTTTTTTTTTTCTTTTATGAGGTGATCAACTGCGTTTTAATACTTGCTGAGTCACTGACCTAAACATTTTAAAATACTGTACAGTACAGGACACAGGCCGAGTATGCATAGACCCTGGGTTATAGGGACACACCTCCATGCGATTGAACACCAGCCCACCTTTGAGGGCACACCCTCTGGGTGCCTTCCCTATAATGATACACCAGTCTGTGAGTGTTTCCTTTTCTTTATCATACATCACGGGACACAGAGCACCATAATAATGACTATTATATGCTACCTTTAGGTGATTGGACACTGGCAACCAATAGTAAGAAGGTTCCTCCCATATAACCCCTCCCATACAGGAAGTACCTTTAGTTTTAGTTTTGTTTTTTGCCAGTGTCTTGAAGGTGATGGTCATGGCTGTGGAAGCTCTTCAAATAATGTCCCAGTGAGGATGTTTTAATCGGATCCATTCGGATGGCATATTATGCTAAGTGGATGGTACTCGAGCCTTGGTTCAAGAACAAGGTTTTGCCTGTAACGTGTCCTTTATGGCGCTGGACCCTCGTTATATGGTATACCTGGTCTTTTTCACTTGCCCAAGGAAACCTAAAGGGTGCCTTACAGGTCCAAGGTTGTGGACCCCGAACAACGGGGGACCCGGTCCTTGAAGGTCTTCAGTGGCACTACCCGTGCTGATGGGGGAAGATTGGGCCTGTCGGGCCCTGCTGCGAGGATCGGTGAGTGCTTCCTCTGGAGGCCTAAATAATATTACCATTGTTGCTAATTTACATGATGTTGTCAGATTTCGTGTCTTATGTGCCCACTGTAATGGTTTCAGGTAGGCTGCAGGATGCACTAGTGTGGGCTCCCGCACGGGGGCCACGTGGGCTGGGCGTGCGCAGGGAGCGTGCGCGTGTGTCAGATGAGTGCGCCGCATGCCTGTGCGCCTGCATCCACCTACGTGCGCTATGGCATGCGCGGGTGGTGGCGCCGTGTGCATTGCGGCGTGTCTATATCGCCGCGTGTCCCCCATGGGCGTGCGCATGCGCAGTAAGATTCCCAAGCGTGCGTATGTCACGTGATGGCGCACGCATATAGAGGGAAGTCGGCGCCTGTGTGTATCAATGCTGCTTGTCAGGTTAGGCTCGTAAGAGCCAGGAGCCTGTTGCGGTGGGACACAGAGCTGGGCACGTGAGTCGGGCAATTGCAACACTTGGAAGGTTAAGCTCGTGGTAATTGCTATACGCTGATCTCAGCCATATAGCACAGAGAGAGTATTTTCCTCAAAACTTTGTAAGCAATGTCTTCCAGAAAACGAGGTACGGGGAGTAGGGCAAGTCCAGGGGTTAAGGTGACTCCTTCAAAAACAGGAGATCAACCTCAGGCTACTGCAGCATCAATCTCCCCTGAAAAACCTGCGGCATTTGGCCTGGCTGAGCCATTGCATTTGTCAGGCGTAGTGGCCACCACTAATATCCCTGCATCGGCCTATGTTAAGCAAAATAGCGGGTATGATTGCCTCAGTAACACAGGGAGGTAAGAAACGGCATAGATCTCCCTCTCCTGAGCCTGTGCAGAGTCACTTGAGCACCAGGACTCCCTTAGCCAGTTGGGTCCTGGTGATTTGGATCTAGAAGGGGCAGAGGATTTTGAGGAGGTGGCCCTAAGGGAAAAAGAAGAAGCAGAGGCTGAAGAGTCCTCAGCGGGAAACTCAGGTTCTGAGGAACCATTGTCGGCTTCACAATCCCAGAAATTGTTTATTCAGTCTGTCTGAGATGGTGAGAACATGATTTAAGTTACCTCCCGTGCAGGGCCTCAGCAAGGTTCCCAGGCGTTTCCTGTGCATCCATTATTGGAGCAGCTGATTTACGCTGACTGGGACCACCCAGACAGGATATACTTGCCTCCAAAGAGGTTTTCTTTTTTATACCTATGGAGGAAAAATTCAGGAAAAGGTGGGATACACCTTTGGTTGATGCTGCTATTTCATCGGTGAATAAAAGCTTAACCTGTCCAGTGGATAATGCCCAAGGGTTTAAAGACCCAGCGGATAAAAAGCTGGAATCCTTACTAAAAGCCTCCTTTGCAGTGGCTGGGTCAGCAGTGCAACCAGCAATTGCGGCTATTGGTATTTGTCAATCCTTCAAGGACTGTTTTAAAAGATTGGTCAGGAACCTGCCTGTTCAGGAGGAATATTCTGACGAATTGTCAGAACTTCCTTGCGCTTTATGTTTTGCGGTAGATGCACTAAAGGACTCAGTCCAGCAGATGTCTCCTTTTGCGCTACTCTCAATGCATATGCGCAGGGTCTTGTGGCTAAAGAACTGGTCAGCCGAGATGCCAAGCAAAAGGCTACTCGCGGCTTTTCCTTTTCATGGTGAGCGTTTGTTTGCAGAAGATCTGGATAAGTATATCCAAAAGATCTCAGGAGGAAAGAGCTCCTTGCTTCCAGTTAAAAAGAAGGAATAAGCAGCCTTCCTTTAAAATTCCCAATGCTCCTGGGCCAGGCGCCTCTTCTCCCAAGAGGTATCGACGGCCTCAACCACCTGCCTTTAAGAAACCTCAGGGTCAAAAAAGACCTTGGACTCAGCCAAACCAATCCCAAGTCCTCCTTGTGAAGGGGCGCCCCCACTCTTACGGGTGGGGGGCAGACTGTGGCGGTTCGCAGATGCTTGGGTAAATTTGGTTCAGGACATGTGGGTCATTTCCATTATAACACAGGGTTACAAAATAGAATTCCAGGATTTTCCCCCAAATCGGTTTCTGGTATCCAGAGTCCCATCGGACCCAGAGAAAAAGAGAAGCCTATTCCTAGCCTTAGAACAGCTAGAAAGGCAGGGGGTGATTATCGAGGTTCCACACACAGAAAAATTCAAGGGGTTCTATTCGAACCTATTTACAGTGCCAAAGCCGAATGGGGAGGTAAGGCCCATTCTGGACCTCAAATTTCTCAATACCTTTCTAAACGTCCGAATCATATGGAGTCGGTTCGTATAGTAATCGCATCCTTAAGAAAAGGGGATTTTTTAGCATCCATAGACATCATGGATGCGTACCTGCATGTGCCGATTTTCGGTCCACATCAAAGATTTCTGCGCTTCGCAGTAGAGGGGTGTCATTTCCAGTTTGTGGCACTTCCGTTCGGTCTAGCCACGGCCCCTCGAGTCTTCACAAAGGTTTTGGTTCCAGTGTTGGCTTTTCTAAGGTCCCAAAAGATCTCAGTGGTGGGATATCTTGACAACCTTCTGTTAAGGGACCAGTCTTACCCCACCTTAGTAGAAAACGTTACAACTACCGTTCGTTTCCTGAAGTTCTGGCTGGATTCTGAATACGGACAAATCGGCCCTTCATCCAGTTCAAGTCTTGACATATCTAGGCCTAATCCTAGATACAACCTAGGAAAGGGTAATTTTACCTCCCTTAAAGGTCAGCTCCATAGTTGAGCTGGTCCGAGAAGTCAAAAGGGTAGAAAGGCCTTCAATTCGTCTGTGCATGAGGCTGCTGGGCAAGATGGTGTCATCTTTCAGCGCAGTTCGTTATGCGCAATTTAACTCCAGGTTATTCCAGAAAGCTATCCTGGAAGCTTGGAACAGGTCTGTTCAAACCTTGGATCATCCAATGCTTCTATCCCTACAGGTGAAACAGGACCTCTCTTGGTGGTCAAAAACCAACAACTTGAAGGGTGGGAAAATCTTTTCCGCCGGTAACCTGGAAGGTGGTGACTATGGACGCCAGCCGTCTCGGCTGGGGTGTAGTCCTGGAAGAGGCTTCCGTACAGGGAAGATGTTTCCAAGTAGAGAAGACCTTGCCCATCAATCTGCTGGAAATCCGGGCAGCTCGCTTGGCTCTCCTATTTTGGATGTCCAGATTGCGGGGGTTTCCGGTCAGAGTTCAGTCCGACAACTCCACGGTTGTGGCATACATCAACCAGCAAGGGGGCACCCGGAGCCGGGCAGCCCAAAGGGAAGTAAATCATATATTGACTTGGGCAGAGAGGCACGTGCTGTTTCTGTTGGCAGTCTTTATTCCAGGTGTGGACAATTGGCGGGCAGACTACCTAAGTCGTCAGCAATTGTTACCAGGGGGTGGTCCCTTCACCCCGAAGTTTTCCTTCAAATCTGCCAGCATTGGGGGATGCCAGATGTGGATCTCCTGGCATCCAGGTTCAATGCCAAGGTGGACAGCTTTGTATCCAGGACCAGGGATCCACTTGCCGTAGGGACGGATGCATTGGTGATTCCCTGGGATCGGTATTCCCTAATTTACGCTTTTCCTCCGATCCAGATGCTGCTGCACCTGTTACGCAGGATACAGGAGGAACAGAAAACAGTAATTCTGGTGGCCCAGGAGGTCCTGGTACTCAGAGATTGTGAGAATGGCGGTGGGGGACCCATTGTGCCTCCCATACCGTCCAGACCTGTTGTCCCAAGGTCCCATATACCATCCTTCTTTACGGTCGCTGAATTTGATTTTCGTGGCTATTGAAACCAGGGTACTGAAGGACCGTGGTATCAGGGGATCTGTTCTGTCTACTCTGATAAATGCTAGAAAGCCAGTTTCTAGAAGTATTTACCATAGGGTCTGGAAATCGCACATTTCCTGGTGCGAGAGGAGAAGATGGCACCCTCGCAAGTATACGATTAGGAGGGTTCCTTGCATTTCTTCAAACAGGAATTGATTTAAACCTATCTCTAGGGACCATTAGGGGACAAATTTCGGCCTTATCGTTTTTTTTTTCCAGAGGCCAATCGCATCTCATTCCTTAGTACAAGCCTTCGTCAAGGGGGTGCTGCACTTAAGGCCGCCGGTTAAACCGCCTTTATGCCCCTGGGACTTGAATTTGGTGCTATCAGCACTACAGAGTCAACCCTTTGAACCTATTAGGCATATTCCTTTGGTCCTATTAACTAGAAAATTGGTATTTTTGGTGACCATAACCTCGGTTAGAAGGGTGTCAAAATTGGCCGCCCTTTTTTGTGAAAAACCCTTTCTGTTTGTACATCAGGACAAGGTGGTGATGCGACCCCATCCAGATTTTTTTTTTACCTAAGGTGGTTTCCAGTTTTCACTTGAATCAGGATATCATTTTACCTTCCTTCTTATCCTACCCTAGGTCTAAGAAGGAAAGGTCGCTTCACTCACTGGATGTGGTGAGAGCAGTCAAGAATTACTTAGATATGTCAGCTCCTTTTCGGAAGACTGACTCTCTTTTCATTCTGCCAGAAGATCCTAAAAAGGGACAGGCAGCAACTAGCTCAACTATCTCTAGGTGGATTCGCCAGGTCATTATCCAGGCTTATGAGTTGAAACACCTCGACCTTCCACCTCGATACCTCAAAGCTCACTCTACTAGAGGAGTTAGTACATCATGGGCAGTGCGCCAACAGGTGTCTATGGCTCAGGTTTGCAAAGCGTCCGCTTGGTCTTCGATTGATACCAACTGGATGTTAGGTCTCAAAGGGAGGCTGTTTTTGGCCACAGCGTGCTGCAAGCAGCTTTTTTTTAAATCTTGGGCCTAAAAGGGATCTAGGAATACTATGTTCCCTCCCCTCAAGTGCATTGCTTTAGGACATCCCAGATAGTCATTATTATGGTGCTCTGTGTCCCGTGATGTACGATAAACAAAAATGGATTTTTAAAACGGCTTACCTGTAAAATCCTTTTCTTGGAGTACATCACGGGACACAGAGGTCCCTCCCCTCTTTTCTGGGATCTTCATTGCTTGCTACAAAACTAAAGGTACTTCCTGTATGGGAGTGGTTATATGGGAGGAACCTTCTTATTATTGGTTGCCAGTGTCCAATCACCTAAAGGTAGCATATAACCCAGATAGTCATTATTATGGTGCTTTGTGTCCCGTGATGTACTCCAAGAAAAGGATTTTACAGGTAAGCTGTTTTAAAAATCCATTTTTTTGCTAGTGTCCTAAGGTGATGGACCCCTCACCCCTTACAGAAAAATCATTCTTAGCTTCCAAAGCCACAATAGAACCAGTGCATTTGGATTGGTGCAACGCGGTAAAGCCCTGGGAGCCATGGGAATTATTTTGCTTTAGACACTGGATCCTCCACGAGCGCTGACTTTGGCACTCAGTGCAACATGTGTAGACAGCTGAAGGGGTCTATACAGGTCCAGGACCGTTGCCTATCCCTATGGAACCCAGATTCTGAAGACCCCCTTGCTCGCCACAATGGGCGATGCCTGGACTCTGTCTTATCTGTCCACGACACTGGACTGTACATAGTCACCCTGTACCTCTGACCCTTATTGTAAAAACAGGATATGCTTGTATGTATCCACTTTAGTGTAAATGTTTCAAACTTGGCGCTAAAATTCAACCACTCAGAGCTTGGTGTAAGGAGGATTACCAGGTATAACATCATACCACTGGTCACATACCTTACGACCACTTCTGCCTAGAGCCCTTTAGGTACTAAAGTGCTTCTCACCACCTCTTCACGACAAGCACTTCGCTACAAGACAGTCTACACCCGAGTTGCTGAGAAATTCTTCTGGACATGCTTACCCTATATTCTGCACCCTACGCCGTGAGTATCTCTCATGGAATATCTTCTCCCATAACTATAGCAACAAAAGGGAGCCACAGCAAAATCTCAGGCAAACAATTGATCTGCCAAAGGCCTGCAAAACACTCAATCTCAGAATACTGAGGCTTCCCTTGCACCAGAGCAGGACTCGATATTGCCACTGGTCTCTGCATCTAAAGCTAGTTCCATTTCCGGCACCCAGCAAGCAAGCGGCCTATCTGACAAATGCCGATTTTCCTGCATCTATGTCAACATTTCTTGGAAAACTAGCAGCTTCAATACAGCCGTCCAGGGTGCCATAATGCCAACTCCAGCTCCTCTGTCTTTATTTGAATCTGACCTCAATATGCCCAGCCTAGAAGTGACCATAGAAGGGAACCAAGAGGACAAGGGACAATGTTGGAGAAAGTTGCAGGGGATTTCTCCCCACTCCTTAAGCTGCTGCTTCATGTAACATGCTTGCTAAGGTGGATAATGCTCACTTCTGCTGTGCACAGAAACCTTGACATTGTCACACTTGATTCTCTCAGTATTGTAAATTTGCTTTGTGTACAAAGAGACCTGCAAATTATGCATAGATAGTCTCCATTCATGAACAAATAGAATGGGCAATCTATGATGATTGGAACCCTCCAGAAGAGAATTTCAGTCCTCCAAAAAAATTCTCAATCCAGTGAAAGAGTTAAATAAAAAGTGGTCTTTTCCAGTAGCTGATCTTGCTGTCTCAGTCTTAAGGCTGGATTCACACCTATGCATTTTTAGTGCTTTTTGCAGATTTGGAACTACAGAACATGTTCCATAGGAAACCATGTTAAATGAACTGTAGTGCAAATCTGCAAAATGCAAAAAGCACTAAAAATGTATAGGTGTGAATCCAGCCTTCACAAACCTCTCGCTGTACCTACTGAAGATGTTCCTTCATGCAAAGATTCCGCAGATAGAATATCTGTGATGCTCTTAAAGGTTGTCTTTACTCTTGAAGGCTCAGCTTTGCAGCCAGTTTTCACTGCAATTTCAGAATGTCAAACTGCAGCTAACTGGAATAGAACAGTGAACACAAACCTGTATTCCAGGACAACGCCTTAGAGCCCTTGCACACTGGGGCGGTTTGCAGGCGCTATTGCGCTAATAATAGCGCCTGCAAACCGCCCCGAAAGTGCCGCTGCATGTATTCCTGTGTGAAAGCCCCGAGGGCTTGCACACTGGAGCGATGCGCTGGCAGGACGGTAATAAAAGTCCTGCTAGCAGCATCTTCGGAGCGGTGAAGGAGCGGTGTGTATACCGCTCCTTTACCGCTCCTGCCCATTGAAATCAATGGGACGGCGCGGCTATACCGCCGGCAATGCGCCTCTGCAGAGGCGCTTTGCGGTGGTTTTTAACCCTTTCTCGGCCGCTAGCGGGGGGTAAAACCGCCCCGCTAGCGGCCGCATACCGACGGTAAAACGCCGCTATTAATAGCGGCGTTTTACCGCCGACGCCGCCCCCGCCCCAGTGTGCAAGGGCTCTTAAAGTAAAAGTAAACCCATTGATTTTAACAATCTCAAAAAACAGTTACATTCCTGGCATGTGTCAGAAATGTAACTGTCACATTGGTTGTGCTCTTAACCAAACTGTCAAACCATCCAATGACTGGTGTCATAACTGATCACATGTTCAGCATTGTGGCAGTTGAAGATCAAACAAAAGCCAAAATGAGAGCTTCATTGGCTTAAAACGACAGGGGGGGTTACTTACACCTTACTTAGCAATTATAGCAACTACCTTCTGCCTTGCCATTTGTGTGGATGCCCTAGACCAGTGTTTCTCAACTCCAGTCCTCAAGGCGCCCCAACAGGTCATGTTTTCAGGATTTCCCTCAGATGAAACAGCTGTGGTAATTACTAAGGCAGTGAAACTGATCAAATCACCTGTGCAAAATAATGGAAAGCCTGAAAACATGACCTGTTGGACCGCTCTGAGGACTGGAGTTGAGAAACACTTCCCTAGACCACTGTTTCTCAACCTTTTTCCAGTCAGGGCGCCCTTATAAATTATTTTAATTCTCTAAGCACCCCAGTTAATGCTTGGTTTACATTCCTGCGTGTCGGGAGAACACTTGCAAAATCTTGTGCATTCCCGACAAACACACAAATGGTAATGGTACCCCCAAAGTTAGGTTGAAAAAAGACAAGTCCATTTAGTTAAACCATAAAAAAAAAAAAAATACAACCCCATATACACAATCCTTCACCCACCGTTGATCCAGCGTAAGGCGAAAAACCCCAGCAAAGCATGATCCAATTTGCTACAGCAGGGAAAAAAATTCCTTCCTGATCCCCCGAGAGGCAATCGGATTTTCCCTGGATCAACTTTACCTATAAATGTTAGTACCCAGAGTTATATTATGTACATGTTAGGAAAGAATCCAGGCCTTTTTTAAAGCAACCTACTGGGCTTGCCAGAACCACCTCGGGAGGGAGTCTATTCCACATTTTCACAGCTCTTACTGTGAAAAAAACCTTTCCGTATTTGGAGATGAAATCTTTTTTCCTCTAGACGTAAAGGGTTCCCCCTTGTCTTCTAATGACCTTAAAGTGAATAACTCAACACTAAGTTCACTTAATAGACCACTTATGTATTTGTACATGTTGATCATATCCCCCCTTAATCTCTTCTTCTCAAGAGGGAATAGGTTGTTCCTCTAATCTTTCCTCATAGCTGAGCTCCTCCATGCCTCTTATCAGTTTCCTTGCCCTTTTATGCACTTTCTCCAGTTCCCCAAAATATAACTGAACTGCTTATTCCAGATGAGGTCTTACTAATGATTTGTACAGGGACAAAATTATATATCTCTCTCTGGAGTCCATACCTCTCTTAACACAAGAAAGGACTTTGGTCGCTTTGGAAACCGCAGCTAGGCATTGCATGCTATTATTGAGCTTATGATCTACCAAAACCCCCAGATCCTTCTCCACCATTGATTCCCTCAGTTGTACTCCCCCTAATATGTATGATGCATGCATGCATATTCTTAGCCCCCAAGTGCATAACTTTACATTTAACAACATTAAACCTCATTTGCCACCTAGTTGCCCAATTAGACAGTGCATTAAGGTCAGCTTGTAAATTGGAGACATCCTGTAAGGACCTTTTTCCACTGCATAGCTTAGTGTCATCTGAAAAGACAGAAATTGTTTTAATCCCAGACCCTATATCATTTATAAAGGTATTAAAAAGTATGGGTCCTGGCACTGAATATTGGGGTACACCACTGATAACCTTAGACCATTCAGAGTAATGCCTCAAAAAAAATTTCTTCATCAGTTTGAGCCAATATGTGTTCTACATATTTTTGGTAAAAAAAAAATCGCAATAAGCGTATATTAATTAGTTTGCGCAAAAGTTATAGTGTCCACAAAATAGGGGATATACTTATGTCATTTTTATTATTCTTTTTTTTTTTTTTTTTTTACTAGTAATCAGCGATTTTTAGCGGGACTGCGACATTGCGGCGGACAGATCGGACACTTGACACTTTTTTTGGGACTATTGACATTTATACAGCGATCAGAGCTAAAAATAGCCACTGATTACTGTATACTGTAAATGTCACTGGCAGAGACGGGGTTAACACTAGGGGGCGATCAAGGGGTTAAGTGTTCCCTAGGGAGATGGTTCTAACTGTGGGGGGAGTGGACTGACTGAGAGTAGAGAGAGATCACTGTTCCTAAACACTAGGAACAGCAAATCTCTCTCTACTTCTCTGACAGAACGGGGATCTGTCTGTTTACATTGACAGATCCTCATTCTGGCTCTCTGAGGAGCCATCGCTGGTCGCTGGCGGACATTGCGGCCGCCGGCCACGCGCATCGGCTCCAGTGGCACGTGCACCCCTATAGCTCTTAAAGCAGCCAACGTACACCTACGACAATTCACGCAGCCATGCCAACCTGCCGCAGTATAATGATGGCGGCTGGTCGGCAAGCAGTTAAAAAGTGACAGAAAAAGGTGTTAAAAAGCTAAGAAAAGAACCTAAAAATGCAAACACAGCAAACACCAGCAGTCAAAAGCAAAACTGGTTTTCACTCTCCACTCAAAGTTCCCACTCTTCAGCTTCCAACCAGCAAATCTGGCCCATGCATTAGCAAATGCAGTACGTTTTTGGTGTGGCCTCATTTAACAAAAAAAAAAAAACCCAAAAAACAGCTCGGGGACTAGGGCTGGTTCACACTAGAACGTGGTGCAGGAAAGGCACGCCTCGCGTGCTTTTCCCGTACTGCAGGTGATTGCAGTGCCTTTTGAATGCTGGGTCAATGCATTGTTAACAGCACCCCAAACACAGATCACAAATGCAGTGTGTTTGAAGGAACCAGATTGCGTGGTACCGCAGTAGTATATGCACTACTTTTTCTGCGCTCCAGTGCGATTTGCAGCCCATGTAAATTAATAGGCTGCAAAAATCACACTGTATGTTCCCCTCATTGCTATCCTCTGAACCCCAAACCCACTCTGCTCACCTTTGTACCCCAATCCCCCTGCTAATCTCTGCACCCCAGAACCCTTCTGCTCACCTCTGTACCGCAGCTCCCCTCTCTCTGCTCACCTTGGTACCCCAAACCCCTCTCTCTGCTCACTTTTGAAGCCCGAACCCCCCTCTTTACTTCCATACCCCAAAATCCAATCTCTGCTCACCTCATTACCCCACCTCCCCTCTCTGCTCACCTCTGTACCTCAACCCCGTCTCTGCTCACCCTTGTACCCCAAACCACCTCTCTGCATCACCAAACCCCAAGCCCCCTCTCTGCTCACCTCCACAACCCTCTCACTACTTACGTGTGTGTCTCAAACCCCCTCTCTGCTTACCTCCACACCCCAAAACCCCCAGTTAGCACACCCATGTACTCCACTCACTCGGAAGCCCCCCACCCCCCCTTTTGATCCCCTCTGCGCCCTGCTTTCCTCTCCCCAGAGCCTTAGGGCAGGACCATTCTATGACAATCCACACAGCTGTGGGAGGTGCTGCCTGGGTATTCTCCTGTAGGGGGAGGTGGAGAGCTCATGATTCAGAAAGCTGTCTCCCCCTTCCACTGCTTTGCACTGCGCCGACTGAGCTCCTGCTGTGCTTGTGTTTGGCACAGTGGGAGTTCGATTGGATCTGACAGCCTTTTTCAACCAGGATAGGGTGCCCTGGACCCCAGTTGAGAAAGGCTGCCCTAGACTATGTGATGAGACTAATTTGCAGAATGGCCCTAATCTCTATTCACATGTGCACAATCTTGGCAGACATCTTTTTGGGGAGGCACTTGACAAATGCATCTATTTCTTCAAAATGCATAGCACCTAACTGCTCTACCCAGGCTTCAACTTCAGAAGTTCAGCCCTTCCGTTTGATGCAAGACTTGGCCTACAAAGCCCCCCCAAGTATTCCCTAAAGCCCTCTTCGCAATGAAAGGGTGCCCTCACTCCTGCAGTAGGCAAACATCTTTTAACAGTTTAACTGGCATCTTTAGTCATCCAAGATGCATATTCCCATTTATCCACCTCATCAGTGTTTTCTATGCTTTGGGAGCAGAGGATAGGGCAATAGGCAGTGTGACAAACTAGAACTGATTGTTTACCACTAAAGTCAATCGCCTCCTCTTGCCCTTCTCAGAACTCAGGGCATCTAGGTCACAGGTTATCTGCTTTCAGCTATCGGCAATTGTCCACAGGACAATTCAGATGCTCCAGGCTTTTAGTTGGCTGTCTAATCCAAAACTCTGCTCTCCAGCCTTCTTTTTGACTGGAATACTTGGATCTAGTCCTCTGCCCCCCCACCCCAAAGCACCTTGTTGATGGGGACAAGGGCCTCATCCCCACAACCGTGGCCAGTGGTTGTGGGGGGTCTGCGGCAGGGGGCTAATCGGAATCTGGAAGCTCCCTTTAAGAAGGGGGCTCCCAGATCCAGCTACCCCCCCATGTGAATGAGTATTGGGTACATAGTATCTATTCACCAAAACAGTGTCACAAAGTAATTAAAACACACAGTTTTTGGCAATTCTTTTATTTAAAAAAAATTGTGTCCCCGATGTAAATCCTTTGTCAATTACGCCGCCTGCCGGACCTGGAAAAGAAAAAAAAAACAAAGACACTCCCGCCGTCAATGATGGCTGGCTGCCTAATGCAGGCTCTGCTGTCTGACATTTCATATATAGGTAAGGGGTGGGGCCACCTGGCTACATCGCCTGGTTGTCCCACCTCCTTGTGACATCATGGACCGGTGCATGCTGGGTCAGTGATGTCACAATGGGCTGGATCACCAGGTGACGTAGCCAGGTGGCCCTGCCCCTTGCCTATATAAGAAATGTCAGGCGGCAGAGCCTGCAGTAGGCAGCAAGCCTTAATCGATGGCGGGAGCATCTTTGTTTTCTTTTTCGGGTCCGGCAGGCGGCGTGATTGACGAAGGATATACATCCGGGGATACTATTTTATTATTCTTTAATAAAGGAACTGTGTGTGTTTTATTGCTTTGTGATACTTTTTTGGTGTATGGGTAGGGGTACTATATACCCAATACTCATTCACATGGGGGGCGGATTCTGGGGGACCCCTTCTTAAAGGAGGTTTCCAGATTCCAATTAGCCCCCTGCCCGGAGACACCCACAACCACAGCTGTGGGGATGAGGCCCATGCCCCCATCAACATGGGGACAAGGTGCTTTGGGCCGGGGGCAGAACCCCCTCGCCCCAAAGTACCCCCCATGTTGAGAGCATGTGGCCTGGTATGGTTCGGGGGGGGGGGGGGGCGCTCACTCGTCCCTCCCCCCCTTTCCTGACCTGCCAGGCTGCATGGTTAGATAAGGGCCTGGAATGCATCAACATTATTTATTGTCAGCTTTTTTTTTTTTTTTTTTTTTTTTTATAACATTAGCTGTTAGCTGATGAGTAATTGGTTGTTAAGGAAGCTGTGGCTGGCTTCTTAGCAACCAGCTCAATGTGGTAAATTACCACATTAACCAATGTAGTAATTACCGCCGAAAAAATACCGCATTTGGTATTTAACGCAAAATTTTTAATGAATTGAACACTTGCACAATTGTTACCGCATGCAGTATTTTACTGCATTGTATGAGCCGTTATTTAACGCTTAGTGAATTGACCCCATGGTCACAGGTGGAAGCCAAGCTCCCCATCAACATCATGAACCTCAGAGCAATAAGGATGGCTCTGCAAAATGAACCCCCTTCTGCAAGGACACCCAGTCATGGTGCAGTCATACAATGTCAAGGCCTTGTAAGGAGCCGTTCCTCATTCTTCACAATGAAAAGGCATTCTTGCTCCCAAGACTATCCTTTCTTCGTAAGGTGGTATCAGTCTTCCACCTCAATGAAGGTACAGTCCTGCCATCCTTATGTCCTGATCGGAAGCACCAAAAGGAAATAGCTCTTCATTGCCTGCACGAGGTCAGAGCCATGAAAGTCTATCTTGAAGCAACAACATTGATTAGGAAGACGGATTCCCTATTAGTTCTGTCCTCAGAACCTTGCAAGGGACACCCTTCTTCCAAGTCTGCCCATCGCTCGATGGACGAGAAATCTTATCACTAGAGGTTACATTCTCAAGGACAAATCTCCTCCTGTACGTTTACGCGCCCACTCCACCAGGTCGGTGAGATATTCTTGGTCATACCAGCACCAGGCCTCTGTAGCTCAACTTTGTAAGGCTATCACCTGGTCCCCTGTTCATAGCTGTTCAAAGTTCTATCAGGTGGATGGATGTCCAACCTTCTGCAGATGCAGATTTCAGCTACCTGCTGAAATTGACCTTTGACCCTTGTTGTTGTAGGACCTGATGGTACAGTTCTATTTGTCTATTTGTTGCCCATACTTCTCGTTCATTGTGTGGGAACACACAGGTTGAACTATTGTCTTTATTCAACCTTACCCACTATGAAACTATAAAATGTCCCAGGGTATATAAAACACTCAGTCTGTGTTCTGCACTGTACAATTAAGATAAGAGGGCTTACCTATACATTCCATATTTTGCATTACAGTACAGAACACAGGACACCCTCTTTTTATTCCTTAGTTACTCTGCAATCCTTTTTCTACAAAACTGTGGGTCTATGGAGTGGGATAGAGTTATAAGGGAGGTGACCAGGGGGTCGTGTTTTCAAAAGCTTGCCCGTGTCCAAGCACCTGAAGGTTCAAGCCTATAACTCGGTCTATGAATACTCAGCCCGTGTCCTGTACTTTACTCCAATATATGAAATTCACGGGCAAGTCAAAATTATTATTTTTTAAGTTATGCTATGTGAACATTTAACAAATATAAAGTATGATCTAAATTTGGCTGGAAAATTGTAAATGAATGTTAAGGAAGCTGGACAGTAACCAAAATAGTGTATTCTTTGTAGCCTATGACCGCTACTCCAAGCACTGCATCCCTAGTCTTAGCTTAATGTTTCTGGGAGTCAAAGGACATGGACCCACTGGTTTGTATTCCCTTTTCCCCTAATTTCTTTATGTTTCTAGGATTGGACCTCCCCTACCTGGAGATATAGCAGCTGTAGGCTCCCTGTCTAGCTCTGGTGTCACCTCAGTCACCAATTTTAAAGGGTCTTCTAGAGCTCCTGACTATTCTCTTGGCTCATAGAGTGATATGTTTCGGAGAAGGGGCAGACTTTTTTTTTAAAGTGCAAATTGCACATGTACAGCCTATGAATTGCCACATTTATTTGTATATCGCCACAGTTTAGTGCTGCTCTGAGTATGTGAGCAAAGCATTGCTGTTTGAGGAATTTATTACCTCCTGCAAAAGTTTGTTACTATTAAATATATATACTGTATATAAACTATTTTTCCTGCTGCTCAAAATCAGTAACACAACATGACATAACACTGTTTTTGCTATGGATGAACTGAGCACAAGGCACTATGGTTTTGCATGGTTTGCTACTATGTGTGACATGAAGACCTTTCTCGATTTTGAGGTTTACCACGATCTGCAAATTTGCAGCTGAACAGATCAGCCGGTAATTTATTTATATGATTCTATATTCTTATCTAGTATGTTCAATCAGGGAGCTGCCCTAGTTGAAAACCTAAATAACCCCAGAATTCTTCATAACTGTAGCCCTGCTTCTAGATATTTTTGCATTTTCCTTCTTAATATGTAATCTAAACAATGGTTGAATTACTGTGAAATTTGACATTGCATACATGTTCACGAAATTAATAAAATGATATTGCCATATTTGAGAAGTTTTTACTAATAAATTCCCCAAGGAGACTCACACTTAATACTATCCCAAGAATGTCCATCTTTAATAAGGATTTAGGAAACCATAAGGACATGGAATGATCACAGCCCCCACATCATTTTGGAATTCTTATAGAATCAATTGGAAATATAAATTTGCCTGCTTTCCCTTCAACCAGTGCTGGAATCCAATTAAATTGATAATGATATTTCTTTAAACCTTTTTTTATTTATTGTTCATTCAGCTCTTTTCAGGTTCCCTTGCTTTAATGATGCTACTGTGAGCCAAACTGCAGAACTGAGCCCCACAGGTCTCATATTTAAATCCAAAACAACCTTTGGAACTCAGTTCTCACAGCTGGGAACTCATGACTGGCCATGACATTTCTTCAAGTACAGGAGACACCTTTATTAAAAGAAAAAATACTTAATAAATAACAAACCGGTTAATGCTTTATACACATACATAAAATGATCATTTCTATTTTTCACTTGAGTTTAATTAAGCCTGTCACAAACTGTGGAGATACAAATAGAATAAAAAAATTCCTAAGCAGAGCTTCCCAGAAAACCACATGTCAAAATGATGAGTAGATCCAGAGATAGAGGCAGCTAAATTTAGATGCTAATCTTGACTTTTCCTGTAAAAATTGATGAATTCCTCCTTTTCACCTCTTCATTCACCCAATTGTTCAGTGAGGCTCTCCATTACATTCATTGTTCAACTTCAGCTTCCTACAAGTCTAAATCTACCATTCATTTTCACATGTAGTTCTCACTGAACTGCCCATAATTGTGAAAGCCTGGATTGTTTACCTTAATAAAAACGTTAAAGCGGAGTTCCACCTGTTTTTTAGTTTATTAAAAGTCAGCAGCTATGCTTTTTGTAGCTGCTGACTTTTAATAAACAGACACTTACCTGGTCCACTGTCCAGCGATGGAGCCCGCAGCCTCGCTCGTCTCCCCCTCTTCTCCTTGGCGCCGTCATAGCAACTATGGGCACCCGGCCGTGAAAGCTTATGGCTTCATGGCCAGGTGAGTCGCGCTGCTATTGGCCAGCCAATCTTCTGGGACCTGTGATATGTCCCAGAAGATTGCTGGCAGGGAGGGGCTGCCTAGGGCGAGAGGAGGAGTCGCCTAGGCGGCCAAGAAGAGAAAGGAGGAAGTGGGACAAGAAGTCCCACTAAAAAGAAGGTACACTCCCCCCCAAAAAAATGACATGCCAATTGTAGCATGTCGGGTTGAGGAGTGCTTAAAGCGGAAGTTTCACTTTTGGGTGGAACTCCACATTAAGAATTACCTGGAGACACAGTAGAAGAAAAACCTGATAATAGCAACAGTTTAGGCCCGATTCACACTTATGCAGGTTGCAGTTCACGTTTTTTAATACACGTTTTTGATCCATTGAAGTCGATGGAACCGAAAGCCAGAAAAAAGTCCCTGGCCCTTTCCATAAAATGCACATATGTGAACGTGACCCATAGGAAACCATGTTAAATGGACTGTAGTGTGTTTCTCCAAAACTTAAAAACGCACTAAAAATGGTGTGAATCAAGGCTTAAGGAAGAGAGGGTTTATGATGACGAAGAATATAACATAATATAAATATTGTATATTGGTCAGTAGAAAAAAAAAGGTTTTAAGGTAACCATTAACACTGCATCTGCAAATGGAGCTGTATTATTCATCATCAGAAAAGATCCAAGTACAGCATTTAGGAAACTTATTTTTACTTTTGCAGTCATATTTAGGAAAACCCTACTATTTGTTTGTGTTCCCATTCACACAGCGTGGCTAAAAATATATATTTTTTTAAATATTTCTTATCGTTTAAATGTTTCTCAGGACAAGGTTTCATGGTATGTTTTTTTTTTTTTTACAATGTTACAGTTATTCTGTCCTCATTAACATACAATGCAAAAAGCCCAGCCCCTTCACCTTTAAGGGTGCGAATGCACCCTGTCTGCAATCAGCTGCAAGAACCCCAGTGGGGGTTCCCACGATAAGCTGCAAGTGGGCAGCCCCATTAAAAGCAATGGTAAGCTAACGACTATTGCAGCTAATTGCACTCACTCGCATGTAATCGCTCAAATAGCGATCACATGCAAGTGATCGGCCCTGGACGCAGTTCTCGCAGCTGATCGCAGACGGGGCGCATTCACAATTGCGAATCCTTTTTTAGGAAGGACAGTGTTCAAATCTAGTTACAATTAACATTGAAGATCTGCCTGTACAGTACAGACAGTGTTAATTATAGCAAAATCAGCTGCCCATCCCCCTCACAAAGAGAACTATGTAGGATTTTTCCTTGCAGGAGGGTCTAGAACAGAGCATCTAAAAAAGGTACAAAGTGAAAGTGCACCGACTAACAGCATGCGACCTAGGATGAGCGATACCTTCCGAAGATCGTGGAGGAACGCACAGGCATCACTATCAGCTAACGCGTTTCGAAGGGATCATCCCTTCTTCAGCAGAGCTCTGCTGAAGAAGGGATGATCCCTTCGAAACACGTTAGCTGATAGTGATGCCTGTGCGTTCCTCCACGATCTTCGGAAGGTATCGCTCATCCTAGGTCGCATGCTGTTAGTCGGTGCACTTTCACGTTGTGCCTTCCTCTACCAATCGCTTGTGAGTTGTTTCTTTTTATCATTTTTATTCAATAAATATTTTAAAAGATAATGCACAAGGCTGGTGCACCCCTTTTTCTCTTTTCTCTCGGTGTCTACTAGTATCCCCCGTCCTTGAGGGCAGCAAGGCCTGTGTCATCGTATCATTTGTATGGTGATTCACTTGTGCGCAGGAGTTGTTTTTTCTTTTTGCATCTAAAAAAGGTAACTTGCAATTATTATTTTTGAAGTTTTGCAGGGAACAGGGACATGTAACAATTAAAAAGAAGTTAATTAACACTGGATATTTTCATTAACCAAAATTACTATTTTGTGTGAAAGAAAAACAATCACACGCCGATGTGATATTTAGGTATGTCCAGGCAACTTTAGTTTATGAAATAATAAACAGTTAAAAAAAGTAATCCATTTTACTAAATTGGCCTTGCTGAGAAAGCAAACATAGAATGCATTTATATTCAGAGCTGCAATAAAGTAAATATTGTTTAATTACCACTAATATTTCCAGTAAACCAAAAAACACATTATTTTTATTTATATCAAATAAAAGCATGACACTGAATATCAGTTTTGAGGATTGACTCAGTTTTCAGGTTTAATGTCTCAATTTTATAGGAGAACATACGCTTAACATATAAGTACAGTGTTGCCTCACAACCTGGAATTAACATGGGTTGTTTGAGGATTTGCATCATTTAATTTACAGAATATGCCCACAACTTTGAAGATTTATTTCTTATTGTGAAGCAAACAAATAGGACTAAATAACAGAAAAAGTCAATGTGCATAACTAGTCACCCCCCTAAGGTCAATACTTTGTAGAGCCACCTTTTGCGACTATCACAGCTCCAAGTCGCTTTGAATAAGTCTCTATGAGCTTGCCACATCTTACCATTGGGATTTTTGCCCATTCCTCCTTGCAAAACTGCTCCAGCTCCTTCAAGTTGGATAGTTTGCGCTTGTGAACAGCAATCTTTAGGTCTGACCACAGATTTTTGGATTGAGGTCTGGGTTTTGACTAGGCCATTCCAACACATTTACATGTTTCCCCTTAAACCACTCAAGTGTTGCTTTAGCAGTGTGTTTGGGATCATTGTCCTGCTGGAAGGTGAACCTCTATCCTAGCCTCAAATCACACACAGAATGGTACAAGTTTTGCTCAAGTATATCCCTGTATTTATCACCATCCATCTTTCCCTCAACTCTGACCAGTTTCCCAGTCCCGACTGCTGAAAAACATCCCCACAGCATGATGCTGCCATCACCATGTTTCACTGTGGGGATGGTGTACTTTGGGTGATGTGATGTGTTGGGTTTGCACCAGACATAGCATTTTCTTTGATGGCCAAAAAGTTCCATTTTAGTCTCATCAGACCAGAGCACCTTCCTCCATACATTTCGGGAGTCTCCCACATGCCTTTTCGCAAACTCAAAACGTGCCATTTTGTTTTTTGCTGAAAGTAATGGCTTTCTTCTGGCCACTCTGCCATAACGCCCAACTCTATGGAGCATACAGCTTATTGTCGTCCTATGTACAGATACTCCAGTCTCTGCTGTGGAACTCTGCAGCTCCTCCAGGGTTACCTTGGGTCTCTGTGCTGCCTCTCAGATTAATGCCCTCCTTGCCCGGTCCATGAGTTTTGGTGTGCAGCCGTCTCTTGGCAGGTTTGCTGTTGTGCCATGTTCTTTCCATTTGGTTATGATAGATTTGATGGTGCTCCTAGGGATCATCAAAGATTTGGATATTTTTTTTATAACCTAACCCTAACTTTAACTTCTCAACAACATTGTCCCTTACTTGTTTGGAGAGTTCCTTGGTCTTCATGGCAGTGTTTGGTTAGTGGTGCCTCTTGCTTAGATGTTGCAGCCTCTGGGGCCTTTCAAACAGGTGTGTATATGTAATGACAGATCATGTGACACTTAGATTGCACATAGGTGGTCATAATTTCTCTAATTATGTGACTTCTGAAGGTAATTGGTTGCACCAGAGCTTTTTATGGGCTTCATAACAAAGGGGGTGAATACATATGCACATGCCAATTATCAGTTTTTAATTCCCGAAAAATAGTTTTATGTATATATTTTATAATTTTATTTCACCGACTTAGACTATTGTGTTCTGATCCATCACATATAATTCAGATTTAAAAAAAACATTGAACTAAAGGCTGTAATGTAACAAAATAGGTAAAAAGCCAAGGGGGGGGGGGGGGGTGAATACTTCTACAAGGCACTGTATAAACCGAACCAGACCAAAAGCAAATCATTTCATTCTGACAAGGGTTCTTATAATTATCATCTTTTATGTATGTAAAACCTTTATCCCAAAAGAGAAAAAAAACTGCTGTAACTTCTAATTAAGTGTTATCAAGAGTTTGGTTTCAATTAGTTAGTGTATTTAAATCTGCTAGTCCATCTAACACTTCCCTCCCACCAAACTGACAATGCTACTGTCCAAAGGTGCCCCTGTGCTCATTCATCCAGAATTTAGGCACAGGAGGTGTGTTACTGGCCAGATCGCCAGGTGAAAACAGAGTGAAAAAATCCTAAAAAAGAAAACAAATGCAGCCACCACATCCAATGATTGGTAAGCTGCAATATATTACCTTTTTGGTTCTGGGTTTAATACTGCTTTCATTTAAAACTTTCAGTCATGTTCCTCCTATCCGTACTTTACATAAGGCTGTACATTTTAAGTTCATTATGTCTCTCTTGTTATGTTTTGCCACCTAGACCTTCCACCTGCAAAAAATCCTTTTAACTTATTAAAAAAAAAAATGTTTTCAGTGTAAATGTGTGTGCACAATTACTGGCACACTTAGCTCAGGACTGTACATACGTGGGCCTACTTAAGGTCTACCAACCATGACCACGGTCAGTTAATCTCAGCATCTCTATGCTAGGACCAAATAAACCTAGATTTGGAAATACATTTTTTGGATGTTTTGTTGAATATTTATGCATAATATTTTAAGTATTTTTTTTTGCATTTTTAGGTTTATAAATGTCCCAGTAGTATGAATTAGAAAATTCAAAAATATCAGCATCAAATTACACCATTATTGGCCCCTACAACACTTATTACAACAGATGCAATTTCCAAAAGTATTTAAATAGATGTTACAGTACTTTTGAACCTCAAACTACGGTATGTTATATTTTTTATCCTATTTATACATATTAGAATCCTGAAAATTGTGACACTTAAAGTATAGTAATGGGGGAGTGATATTTTTTATGTATAATCTATTTATTCTCTAATTAGAAAAAAAAATAAAATATAATGTAATTTTTTTTATATGAATAATGATTATGCCTACCTGATTCTCTTATCTCACTGGTGGTCTCTCAGACAGCCATTGAGGTTGATTAGCTCAAACTGGAGAGTGCAAAATCCGATTGCACAGCTTCACTAGATTTTGCATTCTCCGCTTTTACTAAATCATCTAGGGATGCGCAGATACAGAGTATCTTCACAAGTACTTGTACCAAAACCCATACTTTGTGGTGCAATTTGCGTCCATTCAAAAGGAATGGGCACAAATCGCACTGCAAAGAATCGCATGCAATTTGAAGAGGAATGTGGTGCGATTCCTGTCCAAATTGCATGCAGTTTCCCATACACTCATGTGTGAACCCAAGCTGAAATCACTATTCGGACAGGAATTGCACCGCAAAGAATCGGTACTCGGTATTAGCGAGTACTTGACCGAAAGCATCGGTACTCGCCTATAAAAAAAAATGGTATTTGTGCATTCTTAAAATCAACCCCAATATTGTCTCCCTCAAAACAATAGACTATCTGCATTTGGAACTGTATTTTTATTTTTATTTTTAATTCATGGCAAGAAAAAAAATATAATTTTGTAATGTTATTTGTTTAAGCCGACACAAACAAGGTCAATGTGTTGTCCTTTTTTTTTTTTTATATAGATTAAAAAAAAAAATCATTAATCTGACCTTTCATGCTTTATTACCACCAACTATCTCAAGCATGTGATATGAAACTTATTTCCTATAAAAACACATTTTTTAGGGTATCTATGAACACATTCATCGTTTTATTAGACATGGAAAATCCACTTACATATTTTATTAAATGTAAATCCTAATCATAACCATGTCTGCTAAAATTAAGACCCAGATAGGTTAAAATGCATCTGTAAGTTTTTTAGGTGTTAGGTGTTGGATAAAGAGTTATAGATACCTAGCCTGTGGTACTGGTTAAAATGTGTTTATTGATTTACAACTGAACTTGCCGTATCATAATTATGTGATCGTACAATATTGCCCATAGCTCAAGGATAAATGATACAACTTTAGCCAGATGTATACAGTTACTCACCATATATGTGATAGTTTCCATTTACATGTCTTCATTTGTATTTCATTTCCATTTTTGTGCATAATTTAGATTCTGTCTGCTCTACATCAAATATGAACGATGTTCTCTTCAGCAATCGATACATAGAAGTATTCAAGAGTAGAATCATCATTCTGCCTTTGCAATAGATACACAGAAGTGTCATGCTGCAAATATATAAGGGGCATTGCACTGCTCATTTGCATATGTATGGTATTTATTCCACTAAGCAACCGGCACGTTAACTGCTGTGGAAAGTCCCTTCTACTGTATATTCCCTTCTCTGTCAAGTGTTAAGGAAGGAACTTAATAACATACACTGCATACTATAGAAGTTTTCAAAGAATGAGTTAGCTGAACACATTTTACATATGTTTATGTAAATGTATACGTATTTACCTGTCTACAGTACCATATATCTATCTATGTTGAAAAATACCAGAAAAAACATTTAATGGTTGTTACCTGGAAGGACAGATTTAACCACTTAACTAGTCTTTAACACCCCTTCATTACCAGGTAATTTTTCAGTTTGTAGTGCTATGATACTTTGACTGACAAAGACTCCGTCATGTGACACTTTAACCAAATGAATTATATATAATTTTTTTAACCACTTCAGCCTTGGAAGATTTGGCTGCTGAATGACCAGGCCATTTTTTGCGATTCGGCACTGCGTTGTTAAACTGACAATTGCGCAGTCGTGCGACGTTGCACCCAAACAAAATTGACATCCTTTTTTTCCCCACAAATAGAGCTTTCTTTTGGTGGTATGTGATCGCCTCTGCAGTGTTTATTTTTTGCGCTATAAACAAAAAAAAACGACAATTTTGAAAAAACTGCAATATTTTGTACTTTTTGCTATAATAAATATCCCCATTTTTTTTTTTAAATCAAATTTTTTCTCATTTTAGGCCAATATGTATTCTTCTACATATTTTTGGTAAAAAAACAATCACAATAAGCATATATTGATTGGTTTGCACAAAAGTTATAGCGTCTACGAAATAGGGGATAGATTTATAGCATTTTTATAATTTTTTTTTTACTAGTAATGGCGGCAATCTGCGATTTTTATTAGGACTGTGAAATTATGGTGGACACATCGGACACTTTTGACACATTTTTGGGACCATTGGCATTTATACAGCGATCAGTGCTATAAAAATGCACTAATTACTAGTTACATACAGTATCTCACAAAAGTGAGTACACCCCAAACATTTTGTAAATATTTTATTATATCTTTTCATGTGACAACACTGGAGAAATTACACTTTGCTACAATGTAAAGTAGTGTGTACAGCTTGTATAACAGTGTAAATTTTCTGTCCCCTCAAAATAACTCAACACACAGCCAGTAATGTCTGAACCCCTGGCAACAAAAGTGAGTACACCCCTAAGTAAAAATGTCCAAATTGGGCCCAATTTTCCGTCCCCGGTGTCATGTGAGTCGATAGGGTTACAAGGTCTCAAGTGTGAATGGGGAGCAAGAGTGTTAAATTTGGTGTTATCGCTCTCACGCTTTCATACTGGTCACTGGAAGTTCAACATGGCACCTCATGGCAAAGAACTTTCTGAGGATCTGAAAAAAATAATTGTTGCTCTACATAAAGATGGCCTAGGCTATAAGAAGATTGCCAAGACCCTGAAACTGAGCTGCAGCACGGTGGCCAAGACCATACATCGGTTTAACAGGACAGGTTCCACTCAGAACAGGCTTCACCATGGTCGACCAAAGAAGTTGAGTGCATGTGCTCAGCATCATATCCAGAGGTTGTCTTTGAGAAATAGATGTATGAGTGCTGCCAGCATTGCTGCAGAGGTTGAAGGGGTGGGGGGTCATCCTGTCGGTGCTCAGACCATACGCCGCACACTACATCAAAATGGTCTGCATGGCTGTCATCCCAGAAGAAAGATGATGCACAAGAAAGCCTGCAAACAGTTTGCTGAATACAAGCAGACTAAGGACATGGATTACTGGAACCATGTCCTGTGGTCTGATGAAACCAAGATAAACTTATTTGGTTTAGATGTTGTCAAGCGTGTGTGGCGGTGAGGAGTTCAAAGACAAGTGTGTCTTGCCTACAGTCAAGCATGGTGGTGGAGTGTCATGTTCTGGGGCTGCATAATGGCTGCCGGCACTGGGGAGCTACAGTTTATTGAGGGAACCATGTATTGTGACAGAAGCAGAGCATGATCCCCTCCCTTTGGGGACTGGGCCGCATGGCAGTATTCCAACATGATAACGACCCCAAACACACCTCCAAGATGACTACTGCCTTGCTAAAGAAGCTGGGGGTAAAGGCGATAGACTGGCCAAGCATGTCTCCAGACCTAAACCCTATTGAGCTTCTGTGGGGCATCCTCAAATGGAAGGTGGAGGAGCGCAAGGTCTCTAACATCCACCAGCTCCATGATGTCATCATGGAGGAGTGGAAGAGGACTCCAGTGGCAACCTGTGAAGCTCTGGTGAACTCCATGCCCAAGAGGGTTAAGGCAGTGCTGAAAAATAATGGTGGCCACACAAAAATATTGACACTTTGGGCCCAATTTGGACATTTTCACTTAGGGGTGTACTCACTTTTGTTAACAGTGGTTTGGGCATTAATGACTGTGTGTTGAGTTATTTTGAGGGGACAGCAAATTGACACTGTTATACAAGCTGTACACTCACTACTTTATATTGTTGCAAAGTGTCATTTCTTCAGTGTTGTCACATGAAGAGTTTCTAAAACACAAAAACGAGTTTTAAAGATCAATAAAAACTAGGCAAAATGAACCTAGTATCAGTAGCACTGGTAAAAAGCAGCATAAACAGTGAACCGTATAAACAATAAACTAATGTAAGGAAAAGTCTCACAGTACCCCTCTGCAATAAACTATCACAAAAATGTATGTCCCACAAAAAGTGGGACATAAATAGAGTGTGCTCTATTTATGTCCCCCAAGTGTAGGTATATGTGTATTTCCTGAAAGGGTAGGGGTACCCCTGGGAGGTGGTTGTTCAGTATTTGCCACCTGCTTTGCAAACTTCAGCTGGCTAGAAGTGGGGCTCAATCTGTACAGTGGTGCACTTATTATCGTCCCTTTTTGTCTGAATGCAGTGATTCGTTTTGGCGCTATTAGGCAAATGGGCAGTCTCCTCTTGTACTGAACTGCTAAACAGTAGTAAAATAAGCACAGCCACAACCACTCACCAGTCCTGGCAACCAACGACCCTTGTCCTGGACACTCATCTGCCTCTGATCCTCAGGAACCAGACACTCAGTAGCTCAGACCCAGCACTCCAGTCCTCACAGGCTCAATCCCAGCACTCTGGTCTCTGCACAGGCTCAGTCCCAGCACTCCGGTCTCTACACAGGCTCAGCAACGTGTCTTTACCGCTCTGGTGCCTGCGTAGCAAGACCTCGCTATCTCTCTCTCTGAACCTCAGAAAACTCCCCACTTTCCTCCTCTTTTTGCATCGATGTCTGTGTGTTGAAGTCCGTAGCCCGATTCACCTTCATATAGTGCAGTGCTCTCCATGAATTACTACACTTCTCATAGTCCTGTGCGACTAAATCATCAATTCCTCTACTGCCACTGCAGACAACTCTAGATGGGGTGGGGGGAGCAGCAACCCCACGCATTCAGCAGCAGTTTCAGTGCTCGTCTAGCCAAACGAGTATATGGCTACATGTAAAAGTATTTTTGGCTTATATAATTTTCATGTCTAATGAAGATTTCCATGGCTTGCTACCAGCTCCACAGAAAGCTACAAGAAAAGTATGGAATAAATTGACTGAGCCCCATTCTGGTCTGCTATGGATTTTAAGAGAGGCCCCATGCAAAAGTCAGGAAAAAAATTGTGAGGTTCCCCCAAAAAATCCATACCAAACCCGTTTACAAGCATGGGGCTTACATCTCCTGAACCATACCAGGCCACATGTCCACAAGATGAAGGGGGTGCCAAAGCACATTGTCTCCATGTTGATGAAGACAATCACCTTTTCCTCCCAATCCTGGCCCAGTAGTTGTAGAAGTCTGCAGGTGATCTTTTTGGAATCTGGAAACCTTTAACCCAAATACATAGTACGCCTACCCCTACTCATTAAAAAAAAATGTAAACAGTAAAATGAACACAGGCAGTCATTCAGTATATCCACCATTAATAAAATCATCCAGAGATGTAGATCTTCATTAATCATGATACCTACCAGGCCTAAAAACAGCGCCCCCTGATACACATCTGGTCTAGTCGTGGATGACAACTGCTATATACAGGGGTGGGGTCTTCCAGTTGACGTCATTGATCATATACCGTATGGTCAATTATATCATGGGAATCCCAGTGAAGATATTAACCAGGGGGAAGGAAAGGGGGCCACACGCTCCCCCTTTCCTGGCCTGCCAAGCTGCATGCTCAGGTAAGGGTCTGGAATGGATTTTTTTTCTCAATTAATGCCTGGGGTTCCCCCTTAAAACCCATATCAGATCCAACACTATTCAAAAATCAGAACATGTGATACATCAGGACAGAAAAAGTGAAGTCATGGTGGAAGGAACATTTGAAATAATGTGATTCTGTTTATAAAAAGAGGAAATAAAAGGCAAGTGGCTGACTGCTATGTTCCACAAACACAATGCCTGTGTATTCTTATCTGTATGTTCTAAAATACATAATATGCCCTAATTGTGTTTAGTTGTTATGTTTTTAGGCTTTTTTCATTTTTTTTTTTCATCTGGTAATCCTGCAATAACCTTCTTGTCTGCATTAATTTCTCCATTCTATCTATAGAAGGAGCCATGGTTGTCACAATGGTTGGACTTTCAAACATTTTTAGCTTTATATACACTTTAGAATAACAGAATCATCTCTGTTACATTCAGAACTTACTATGATATAAAAACATTTCAGGTATGTATTTGTAGCACCCCCTTACCCCTGGGGCAGATGAGGAGGACCCCCAAGTGGCTCGGTAGGCTAGCACCTCACACCTCAGGGTGGAATTCTTGACTCTTTGTGGTGTGGAATGGATTGCCCACTCCGAGACTTTGGAACATTTAAATAATTAAAGAAAAAAAGGACAGGAGATACACCCACAAATTGGCCTAATTTTGGAAAGTGAACATCCCAAGGTATTTTCTAAGAGGCATGGTGAGTTATTTGAAGATCACATTTTTTGTCACAAGTTTTGGAAAATGCCTAAAGAAAATGAAAATGCATTTTTTTTACATAAAGTTGTCAATTAATTAGGATATTTCTAACACAAAGCATGACTATACCACATGTGTGAGACTTTTTAATTTTGTACTGGACATTTTATCTTGTGTATCACAAAAATCATCCAAACATTGTAGTAAAACAACAAACTGTAATGGTCGCCTCTGTACAAGTGGTCAGGGAATATAGCTCAGTGTAGCTGCAGCTGTAGCACTTCCCGTTACTAAAAGCCAAGCAGGCCTAGCCCAGCCTTTTTTAACCAGGGTGCCCTGAGGTTTCTTTAGGGGTGCCTTGGCAAAATGCATAAAAATTGCAAAGAAAATTGTATACAAGCTGGCGTGTGGATGTGGCCTGTCTTTTAGTTACACTAAGCCACAGGTTTTCATTGTGCACTATTACAACCTAGCTGCGGGCATCCTAATAATCAATGGCATCATCAGTTGATAAGGAGGATGTCAGTTGCCAGTATAGCATCCTTGTTTGACCTTCCCCTGCCCCTCTCCATCAGCGGTGGGGTCACGTTAGCTGAATGCTAGAGAAAATCAATGGAATACTAGTCAGTACAAGTTTGCAAAAGTGTATTTGCTTTGGAAGAATAAATCACCACTAACATCAGGTGTTCTATTTGTGTGGATATTGCTGCAATATGTAAAACTATTAGAATCATTTTTACATTTTTAGAATGGGGTGCCTTGAGACTGTCTATCATTTTTAAAGGATGCTATAAAATTGTCCATATATTTTAAAGGGTGCCTTGACTTAAAAAAGGTTGAGAAACACTGGCCTAGCCTACAAGGCTGCCCCATAGCACAATGCTATGTTCACTGTGGTTTAGAAGTGCAGCTGTCCACAGAAGATAGATGGGACTGGTGTCTTACAGAAATGTAGTAAGTGCCACCACCACATACCTTTTTTTTTTTTACTTTTGTATTTCTTTAGCTCCATAACTACAGCTCTCATATATATGCTTAACCACTTCAGCCCGGGAAGATTTGGCAGCTGAATGACCGGGCCATTTTTTGCGATTCGGCACTGTGTCGCTTTAACTGACAATTGCGCAGTCGTGCAACGTTGCACCCAAACAAAATTGACGTCCTTTTTTTGCCACAAATAGAGCTTTCTTTTGGTGGTATTTGATTGCCTCTGCGGTTTTTATTTTTTGTGCTATAAACAAAAAAAAAAAGCGACAATTTTGTAAAAAACACAATATTTTGTACTTTTTGCTATAATAAATATCCCCTTTGTTTTAAAAAAGCAATTTTTTTCTCAGTTTAGGCCGATATGTATTCTTCTACATATTTTTGGTAAAAAAAAATTGCAATAAACATATATTGATTGGTTTGCGTAAAAGTTATAGCGTCTACAAAATAGGGAATAAATGTACAACATTTTTATTATTATTTTTTTTTACTAGTAATTACGATTTTTATCGGGACCATGACATTAGGACGGACACATTGGACACATTTTTGGGACCATTGACAATTATACAGCGATCAGTGCTATAAAAATGCACTGATTACTGTAAAAATGCCACTGGCAGGGAAGGGGTTAACACTAGGGGGCGATCAAGGGGTTAACTGTGTTCCCTGTTACGTATTTCAAGCTGAAGGGGGAGGGGACTGACTAGAAGAAATTACAGATCATGGTTCCTAGCTATTAGGAACACACAATCTGTCCCTGCTCACAGAGCAGAACAGGGATTTGTGTGTTTACACACACACTTCAGTGTTCTGCCTCTCGTGCCCACGATTACTTGTGGCCGGCGGTCATCGCGACCATCGGCACCCCTACAGTGCAGCGGGCATGTGCGCGTCTGCTATCCCAATCCCACGAGCCGACGTATAGCTACGGAGATTCGCGCGATTGTGCCGACCTGTCGCAGTATAATGGCGGTGGCTGGTCGGCAAGCGGTTAATAAAATTATGTCATTAGGTTAATGATATGCCTCTTGTAAAACCACTCCATTTTAAATGAACTTCTAAACCTCCTCTAAATAAAGCACATCCTTCTCCTACAATGGCTTTCTGGATGCACAGCGAGAAAGGTGTCCATGACAATATTTTTTAAATGTTGGCAACTATGGGAAGTACTGCGCCACTGATGTTTGCTTTTTGCAGTCCAGTATGCTTGTCTCTTTTAGTAGGGACCCTTTCATCTTCTGAATCAGAGGTAACCATTTTTAACCACTCGCCTACTGGGCACTTTTACCCCCTTCCTGCCAGGCCAATTTTCACCTTTCAGCGCTGTCACACTTTGAATGTAACACTGTAGTCAAATTCATTTTTTATCATTTTTTTCACACAAATAGAGCTTTCTTTTGGTTGTATTTAATCACCACTAGGTTTGTAATTTTTTCCTAAACAAACAAAAAAATTCGAAAATTTTGAGAAAAATAAAACATTTTTCATAGTTTGTTATAACATTTTGCAAACAGGTAATTTTTCTCCTTCACTAATGTGTGTTGAGGCTGCACTGTTAGGTGGCACTGATGGGCTCTGATAGGCAGTACTGAAGTGCACTGAGAGATGGCACTGATAGGCAGCACTGATGGCCACTGATAGGTGACACTGATAATGAGGCACTGATGGGCACTAATAGGTGGCACTGGTGGGCACTGATTAGCAGCATAGTGGGCACTGTTGGGAATGGAGGACCTCAGCTATGGGGGAAGACTACAAACATTGAACTTATTCTCTCTGGAGAGGCGACGCTTGAGAGGGAATATGGTATCAATGTACAAATACCGTACTGGTGACCCTAGCATAGGGAAAAAACTATTTAGTGAAAGGAAAAAAAAGACATGTGGCCATTCACTAAAGTTGGAAGAGAAGCGGTTTAATCATAAACTGCGTAGAGGGTTCTTTACTGTCAGAGCGGTAGGGAAGTGTAATTCTCTTCCACAAGCAGTGGTATCAGGGAGCGTTGATAGTTTCAAAAAACTATTAGACGGGCACCTTAACCGCTTCAGCCCCGGAAGATTTTACCCCCTTCCTGACCAGAGCACTTTTTGCGATTCGGCACTTCCTCGCTTTACCTGACAATTGCGCGGTTGTGCACCCAAACAAAATTGACGTCCTTTTTTTCCCACAAATAGAGCTTTCTTTTGGTGGTATTTATTTACCTCTGCGGTTTTTATTTTTTGCACTATAAACAAAAAAAGAACAACAATTTTGAAAAAAACTTTTTAGGCCGATATGTATTCTTCTACATATTTTTGGTAAAAAAGATTGCAATAAGCGTATATTGATTGGTTTGCGCAAAAGTTATAGCGTCTACAAAATAGGGGATAGTTTTATGGCATTTTTATTATTAATTTTTTTTTTACTAGTAATATCGGCGATCTGCGATTTTTATCTGGACTGCGACATTATGGCGGACACATCGGACAATTTTGACATATTTTTGGGACCATTAGCATTTATACAGCGATCGGTGCTATAAAAATGCATTGATTACTGTAAAAATGTCACTGGCAGTGAAGGGGTTAACCACTTGGGGGCGATCAAGGGGTTAATGTGTTCCATAGTGTGTTTTCTAACTGAAGGGGGGAGTGGACTGTGTAGGGGAAGAGATAGATCGCTGTTTACACTCTGTGTGAACAGATGATCTGTCACTTCTCCCTTCAGAGAACCGGAAACTGTGTGTTTACACAGGGCACTCGCATCGGCTCCGTGGGCGAGCAGGCGGCGCACTAGCGCCCCTAGTGGACAAAATACGAACTGACGTAACATGACATCAATTTGCGCAGCCGAGCCATGTTGCCCCAGTACAACTGCAGCGGCTGTTCGGCAAGCGGTTAAAGACCACAACATACAGGGATATACAATGGACTATTGACATAAACACATACACACACACATAATAGGTTGAATTGGGTGGACTGATGTCTTTTTTTCAACCTCACCAACTATGTAACTATGTGACCTATCGTCTTTCAGCTTCTCTCCTCGCGGACAGCGTGAGGACAGAAAAGCCAATAACCAGGTTGTGTTTACATCCTGTGATCAGCTGTCATTGGCTGATAGCTGATCGCATGGTAAAGGCCCACTGTGATTGGCCCTTTACCCTGATCTGTGATCAACCGAGTCCACCGGGGGGGTGGGGGCACGGGAGTGTGCTTACAGGAGGACATCCATGAACGTCCTCTCAGCATTGGAAGCCCACGCTGTAGCTGTCTTTCGGCCATAGCGTGGGTGGGAAGTAATTAAACTGCTGCTTTTAACGGGTTCATATTCCGATTGCGTATCTGACAGTGAGAGCTCCTCTCATCAGTCATGCTCAGAATTTGTAAATCCTCCTCACCCGTGTACCTTTTATGGGGCATGTTTGTCAGTGGCTGCAGTGGTACCTGATAAGGTAGTTGGTGTTCAGGACACTGGTTCTGGCTGGTGATCCAGCTCTGGTGACACTGTACTGGCGTGGCTAACAATTAGGACAATGTTGCTTGTTTGACTGGCTCGTACTGACACTGTTGCTGGTCTGGTGACACTGTGACTGGTTGGGTGGCGATAAGGAATACTGTTCCTGGCTGCACTGGTCTGGTGACCCTAGAACTGGTGTGGCAGCAATTAGGAACACTGTTGGTTTTGCTCACACTGGTATGGTGGCAATCAGGAACATTATAACTTGTGTGGAGATGATCAGGAACACTGTGGCTGGCTTACACTGGGCTGGAGGTGATCAGAAACACTTTTACTAGTGTACACTAGACATGTGCACACTGAAATATTTTGTTTCGGAATTTCGTTTTCGTCTGAAAAATACATTTATTTAGTTACTCCCAAAATTCGTTTTTATTTTTTTCGTTTCGTTAAAAAATGCATTTGTCCGAAAATCCAAAATAATTAAGGTCGAATCTGTCATTGAAGTCTTATGGTGTCTGTCGAATGTTCTACGAAGATTCGACGGAGCAACTAAACTGTACGACGCCGCAATCGTACATTTCCGGTCGAATGTTCCGCCCACAAGCTATAGTAGAATTCTAATGTTGTATGACACTAGTAATAATTATATTTATTAAATATTATTACTAGTCAACCAACATTAGAATTCTTCTATAGCCTATGGACGGAGCATTTGACCATAAATGTGCGCTCGCGGCGACTGCTTCGTCTAATCTTCATGTTGAATCTTTTCTCTCTATGTCGAATAATCTTGGACTAATAGAGCTAAGGTTAGGCACATTCGACCACAGGTACGATGGACACAGATCACTATTGTCAGCATCATGTTGAATCTTCTATCTATATCGAACTGTTGTCGCAACAAAAACGAAAATAAAGCATTTGTTTATGTCGGATCTTTCGGTTTTTGGATTCTGCACGTTCGTTACCATTTGTTAAAACGATAATGAAAATACCCAAAATTCGGACAAAAATGCATTCGGACGAAAACGGATGCAGATGTCTAGTGTACACTGGTTTGGTGACACCGTGACAACTGATTAGCAACACTGTTGCTGGCTCACACTCGTTTGGCAGTGATCAGGAACGCTGTTGCTGGTGTACACTGATCTGGTATCACTGACACTTGTAGGTGGGGCCTGGGGCTTTGGTACACAGTCTGGGAGAGATCATACACACAATCTAAGAAGTTGTATAATACCTTGTATATTGTAATAAGGTTAACAGAGGTATTTTACAGATACTTTGCACTGGAACAATATTGCAGCAGCATATTACTCGGCAATGCCACAGTATTGCAGTGGTATATCACTCAGTATTGCAGTGACAGTGTCCCAGGCTTAACCTGCTTACTGGAGGATGGCAAACTGCAGAATATAGTAGTGACACTCTATGACAGTGTTTCTCAACTCCAGTCCTCAAGGCGCCCCAACAGGTCATGTTTTCAGGCCTTCCATTATTTTGCACAAGTGATTTGATCAGTTTCACTGCCTTAGTAATTACCACAGCTGTTTCATCTGAGGTAAATACTGAAAACATGACCTGTTGGGGCGCCTTGAGGACTGGAGTTGAGAAACACTGCTCTATGATACTAAAGAGATCCCCAATTGCTGGCCTGGATACCGAATACCTGGGGAACAAGCGGTGTCCCTGCAATGATCCTACTTGGCCAAGAACCTCTCCCTTCACAGATAACTCTTCTTAACAAATGGAGTCCCTGTCCCTTGCCTATCCACAGGCCCTAGGCATGCCTGAATGTTGCAGGCACCCTAATTAATAGGCCCACACCAAGATGGCTGCCAGAGGTCACCAGGAGTTGCAGTGTCCAATCAGACAGCTGCATCCTCTGTGACCACGCTATCTCTCATAGAATAATTTTCCTCTAAACATCCCACTCCACCGGTAAAGTGGCATAGCGCAACCTACTGAATGGAGGCTAAATTGCCCCTGGCTACACACTGGTCTAGCGGTGAACAGACACACTGCTGCTGCCGTACACTGGTCTGGGGACACTGTGACTGATGTGGCCAACGATTAGTAACATTGTTTCTTGCTTACACTGGGCTAGTGACTTCTACACTGGTGTGGTGGTGATAAGAAATACTATTGCTGGCTCACACTAGTCTAAGATCAGGAACACTGGTCTGGCATCACTGACATGGGTATGGCATCAGTCAGGGAACCTGGCTGGCTGCACTGTTCTGGTGACACTGACTGGTGTGGCTACCGATCAGGTACATTGTTACTGGCTGCACTGGTGACAATTGGGACTGGTGTGGCTACCGATCAGGTACATTGTTACTGGCTGCACTGGTGACAATTGGGACTGGTGTGGCTACCGATCAGGTACATTGTTACTGGCTACACTGGTGACAATTGGGACTGGTGTGGCTGGCTTCACTGGTTTAGTGACACTGGGAATTGTGTGAATAGTGATCATGGCTCTGGTTACACTGTAAAACTCACAGGGCTGAGTTTCCGGATGCCAATTCCGGATGCATCTTTGCATGCATGTTTTTATTGCATTTTTTGTGCATTTCCGGATGCATTTCAAATGCTTTTTTTTCTTCTTTTTTACACTGTACTGGAGTGCGGTGCATTTTTGATGCGTTCCAGTGCATTATTTATGTGTTTTACTGCGTTCCAGTACAGTCTAGTGCAGGAAAAATGCAGCATGCTCTAATTTTTTTCTGGAACTGGAAAGCCCTGGAACTGACTGCACTGATGTGAACTATGTCACTGGAAACCATATAACCTTCTTTCCATGTGTTTTTAATGCAGAAAAAAATGCACTGGATTGCATGTGGTGTGAACTGGCCCATAGGCAGTTTGAACCAGTCGGCCTTCTCTCACAAGCACTCCCTGTGTGGGAGGAAACAGACCAGGGGCTGCAACAGCAACCTTTCTTTACTTTTGTTATGATTGGTCACTAGCGTGCACTAGCCACAGGAGCAGGAGGATGTTTTAATACACCCTCCTGACCCCAGAAGTAAGATGCCTGAGCATTCTTATAAAGCATCCTGATGGCAGGTAATTAGGGAGGCTCCAAATTTGTTTTTTTTCCAACTTTCGTTTTTTCCAAGTGTCATAGTTTGTAGTTTTTTTCCAAGTGTCATATTTTGTAATTTTTTCCAACTGTCGTATTTTTTCCAGCTGTCATATGTTGTCTTTTCCAACTCATATTTTCTCATTTTTTCCAGCTGTCATATTTTGACATTTTTTTTCAACTATCATTTTTTCCAATTGTTATAGTGTCATTTTTCTAACTGTCATATTTTGTCATTTTCTTCTACTGTTTTTTTCCAACTGTCGTTTTTTCCAACTGTCCTTTTTCTTCTACTGTCATTTTTTGTCATTTTTCCAACTATCGGTTTTTCCAGCTGTCATATTTTGTCATTTTTTTCAACTGTCATATTTTCTCATTTTATCCAACTGTCTTTTTCCAACTGTCATATTTTCTCATTTTTTCCGTTTTTTTTCAACTGTCACATTTTGTAATTTTTTCCAACTCTCAATTTTTTTCCCAACTGTTGTTTTATTAACTGTCATATTTTGTCATTTTTTTCAACTGATGTTTTTTTCCAACTGTCATATTTTGACTTTTTTCCAAAGGTTGTTTTTTTCCTGTCATATTTTATAATTTTTCCAACTGTCATATTTTTACTTTTTTTCAAACTGTCGTTTTTTCAAATTGTTATATTTTGTAATTTTTCCAACTGTCCTTTTTTCCAACTATCATATTTTGTCATTTTTACCTACAGTGGTTTTTTCCAACTGTGTTTTTTTCCAACTGTCCTTTTTCTTCTACTGTCATATTTTGTCACTTTTTCCAACTGACAGTTTTTACCAACTGTTATATTGTGTCATTTTTTCAACTGTTGTTTTTCCAACTGTCATATTTTGTCTTTTCCAACTATCATATTTTCTAATTTTATTCAACTCTTTTTTCTAACTGTCATATTTTCTAATTTTTTTTCAACTGTCACATTTTGTCATTTTTCAAACTAGTTTTTTTCCAACTGTCATTTTATTAACTGTCATATTTTGTCATTTTTTTCCAACTGATGTTTTTTTCAACCATCATATTTTGTCATTTTTCCAACTGTGGTATTTTGACTTTTTTTCAACTGTCGTTTTTCTCCAAATTGTTATATTTTGTCATTTTTTTCCAACTGTCATATTTTGTCATTTTTCCAACTGTCATATTTTGTCATTTTTTTCCTAATGTGTTTTTCCCAACTGTCATTTTTCCAACTTTCCTTTCTTCCACTGTCATGTTTTGTCATTTTTCCAACTATCGTTTTTTTACAACTGTCATATTTTGTCACTTTTTCCAACTGCCAGTTTTTTCCAACTGTTATATTTTATCATTTTTTTCCCAACTGTCTTTTTTCCGGTCATAATTTGTCATTTTTCCAATTGTCAAATTTTATTATTTTTTTCCAACTGTTGTTTTTGACATTTTTTCCAACTGTTATAGTTTGAATTTTTTTCCAAATGTCTTTTTTTCAACTCATTTTCTCCAACTGTCATATTTTGTCATTTTTTTAACTGTCGTTTTTTCCAATTGTCATATTTTGTCTTTTCCAACTGTCATATTTTGCTAATTTTATCCAACTGTCTCTTTTCCAACTGTCATATTTTCTCATTTTTTTCTAACTTGTTTTTTTCAACTGTCACATTTTGTCATTTTTCAAACTGTCAATTTTTTCAACCATAGTTTTTTCCAACTGTTGTTTTATTAACTGTTATATTTTGTCATTTTTTCCAACTGTTATATTTTGGCATTTTTCCAACTGTCATGTTTTGTAATTTTTTCCTACTGTTTTTTTTCCCAACTGTCATTTTTTTCCAACTGTCCTTTTTCTCCTACGGTCATGTTTTGTCATTTTTTTCCAACTGTTTATATTTTGTCATTTTTCCTCAATTGTCTTTTTTTAACTGTCATATTTTGATATTTTTTCCAACTGTCATATTTTGTGATTTTTTTTTTACAGCTCTCATTTCTTTCCAACTATCCCGTTTTGCTATTTTTACAACTATCACATTCTTTTTCTACTGTTTTTTCTACTGTGTCCAACTGCTGTTTTTTCCACCTGTCATATTTTGACATTTTTTCAAACTGTCGTTTTTTAACAGTCATATTTTGTTATTTTTCCAACTGTTTTTTCCACACTGTCATATTTTGTCACTTTTTTCTGCTGTCTTTTTTCCAAGTGTTATATTTTGTCATTTTTTTCAACTGTCATATTTTGTCATTTTTCCTACCGTTTTTTCAAACTGTCGTTTTTTCCAACTGTCCTTTTTCTCCTACGGTCAGGTTGTCATTTTTTTCAACTGTCATATTTTGTCACTTTTTACAACTACAAGTTTTTCCAACTGTTTATATTTTGTCATTTTTCCTCAATTGTCATTTTATTAACTGTCATATTTGGATATTTTTTCCAACTGTCATATTTTGCCATTTTTTTACAACTGTCATTTCTTTCCAACTGTCCTATTTTGCCATTTTTACAACTATCATATTCTTTTTCTAGTTTTTTCCAACTCTCCTTTTATCTCCAACTGTCATGTTTTGTCATTTTTCCAACTGTCATATTTTGTCATTTTTCCACCTGTCGTATTTTGACATTTTTTTCAAACTCTCATATTTTGTCATTTTTTCCAACTATTGTTTTTTCCAACTGCCGTTTTTCTCCACCTGTCATATTTTGTCATTTTTTCCAACTGTCATTTTTTTAAGTCATATTTTATTTTTCCAACTGTTGTTTTTTTTCCACACTGTCATATTTTGTCACTTTTTTTCTACTGTCTTTTTTTCAAAGTGTTATATTTTGTTATTTTTTTCAACTGTCATATTTTGTCATTTTTTCCTACGGTTTTTTTTCCAACTGCCATTTTTTTCTTCAACTGTCATATTTTGTCATTTTTCCAACTGTTGTTTTTTCCAACTGTCATGTTATGTCACTTTTTTCAACTGTCTTTTTTCTCCAATTGTTATATTTTGTCATTTTTTCCTACTGTGGTTTTTTTCCAACTGTCATATTTTGTCATTTTTCCAACTGTCATTTTTTCCAACTGTCATATTTTGTCACTTCTTTTCAAGTGTCATATTTTGTCATTTTTTCCAACAGTTTTTTTGCAACTGTCATTTATCATATGTTGTTTTTTTCTTAATTTTTTCCAACTGACTTCTTTCCCTGTTTCTTCCAGCTGTCTTTTTTGCCTTTCTTTTCTAACTGTCCTTTTTCTTCTTCATTTTTTCCAACTGTGATTTTTCAATTTTTTCCAGCTCATTTTTTTTTCATTATTTCCCAACTATCATTTTTCAGAGACCTAACACTTTTCTTAAAGAAGAACTCCTTTAGTTGCAAGCTACACAGCAATAATCAACTGATGAGAAACACTTTGGTCAGCAGGGGCATTGTTGCCCAGTGGGAGGGGCAACACTGACGCTCGGGGGGGATAGAGGGAACTATTATGCTAAGTAGGTAAATGCCCAATGGAGGTGATGGAAAACAAGAATGCCCAGCAGCGGAGATGGAAAAAACAAGCCAAGTAGGAATGATGAATGGGGAAGAATAATACTGCCCAGCAGGGAGGTGGGGAGAAGCAATAATGGCCAGTGGGGTATGGGGAGAAACAACAGTACCAGCAGGAGAGTGGGTAGGAACAATAATACCTTGTGGGGTATCAGGGAGAACCATGGTTCCCAGCAGGGGTAGAGGAGAACCATAGTGCCCAGTGGAGAGTGGGGAAGGACAACAGTGCCCAGCGGGAGAGGAGGAAAACCAATAGTACCTTACATGGGGGAGAGGGGCAAGAATAATTGTATCCTGCGGAGGATGGAGAGGGAAAAAAAAGTGCCTGGAGGGGTTAGGGGTGGCTTACGGATGGGAAAAAAAGTCCTGCATCAGCATCTTAGGGGCGGTATAGGAGCACTGTATACAGCGCTCCTACACCACCCCTGCCCATTGGAATTAATAGGCAGCGCTTCCGATGTGCCTGTAAAGCGCTTTTAACCCTTTCTTTGGCCGCTAGTGGGGGTTAACTGCTTGCCAACCAGATGCCGTCATTATACTGTGGCAGGTCGGCACGATCCCACGAACCGTCGTAGCTATACGGTGGCTCGTGGGATCGGATAGCAGGTGCGTGTGACCGACGTCCACAATCGATCGTGAGCAGGAGACACAGAACAGGGACGAGTGTGTGTAAACACACACTTCCCTGTTCTGAGAGGAATGACAGATCGTGTGTTACTATTAGCTAGGAACCCCGATCCATCACTTCCTCTAGTCAGTCCCCTCCCAGGGAACACAATTAACCCCTTGATCCCCCCTAGTGTTAACCCCTTCACTGCCAGTGACATTTTTACAGTAATCAATGCATTTTTATAGCACTGATCGCTGTATAAATGCCAATGGTCCTAAAAATGTGTCAAAATTGTGCGATGTGTCCGCCATAATGTCGCAGTTCTGATAAAAATCGCAGATCGCTGCCATTACTAGTAAAAAAAAATAAAATGCTATAAATCTACCCCCTATTTTGTAGACGCTATAACTTTTGCGCAAACCAATCAATATATGCTTATTACGATTTTTTTTACCAAAAATATGTAGAAGAATACATATCGGCCTAAACTGAGAAAAAATTTACCTTTTTTTAAAAAAAATGGGGATATTTATTATAGCAAAACGTACAAAATATTGTGTTTTTTACAAAATTGTCGCTCTTTTTTTGTATATAGCGCAAAAGATAAAAACCGCAGAAGCGATCAAATACCACCAAAAGAAAGCTCTATTTGTGGGAAAAAAAGGACGTTAATTTTGTTTGGGTGTAGCATTGCACGACCGCACAATTGTCAGTTAAAGCGACACAGTGCCGATTCGCAAAAAATGGCCCAGTCATTCAGCAGCCAAATCTTCCGGGGCTGAAGTGGTTAATAGTGCCCCACTAGTGGCTGAAAAATGCTGCTAAAACTAGCGTAAAGTGCCGCTAAAACTAGCGGCGCTTTACCGCTAACGGACCCGCCGCCCCAGTGTGAAAGCAGCCTTAACTTACCTCTGAAATTCATTCAGCCTCCATTAACATAATGAGGTTGATTTACTAAAGGCAAATAGGCTGTTTAGGTTCAATACGTTTTTATTGTTTTAACCACTTGCTGCCCGCCCGCCGTCATATGACGGCGGGACGGTGCAGCTGTTGTTCTGTCCACGTCCTGTCAGATGGGAGGAGACCGATGGTATGTTCCTTGTACAGAGGAACACTGATCGGTCTCCTTCCCTTGTGAATTCCCTCCCCCCACAGTTAGAATCACTCCCTAGCAACACATTAACCCCTACAGCGCCCCCTCCTGGTTAACCCCTTCATTGCCAGTCACATTTATATAGTAATCAATGCATTTTTATAGCACGGATCGCTGTATAAATGCGAATGGTCCCAAAAATGTGTCGAAATTGTCCGATGTGTCCACCGCAATATCGCAGTCATGATAAAAATCGCAGATTGCTGCCATTACTAGTAAAAAAATAAATAAATAAAAATGCTATAAATCTATCCCCTTATTTTGTAGACGCTATAACTTTTGCGCAAACCAATAAATATATGCTTATTGCGATATTTTTTACCAAAAATATGTGGAAGAATACGTATCGGCCTAAACTGAGGAAAAAATTTGTTTAAAAAAAAAAAAAAAAATTTGGATACTTATTATAGCAAAAAGTAAAAAATATTGTGTTTTTTTCAAACTTGTCACTCTTGTTTTGTTTATTGCGCAAGAAATACAAACCGCAGAGGTGATCAAATACCACCAAAAGAAAGCTCTATTAGTGGGGAAAAAATTATAAAAATTTCATTTGGGTACAGTGTAGTATGACTGCGCAATTGTTATTCAAAATGCGACAGCGCTGAAAGCTGAAAATTGGCTTGGGCAGGAAGGGGGTGAAAATGCCCAGTATAGAAGTAGTTAAACAGAAACAGAAAAAAGCAGGAACAAGGCCAGTTGCCTGACATTAGGCATCCTGGTCTACAAACTTGAGTCATACAAATAACAAACATAGTGCATTCCATTGCTTGTGCATAGGTAACTTGAAATTAATTCTTGAGGTAGCATTTCAAACATATGTCTGATTTCCGTGTAAGTGCTGTTTCTCTCGGTCTGGACGCCCCTTTGGGAGCCTGCTGCGCCCAGAGGCCAAGGAAATCCAATTGTTTAAACTAGGACAACAATGATTGTCAGAACTATATTAGTGATGTAATTCCAAATCTCCTGAGAGATGAAAAAAAAAACCCATAGTGGGAGAACAGAATACTTGTGATTTATATTGCGACCAAGAATGGCCGGAAGAAACGAGTAAGGAAAAGTTGGAAATAACAGTAAAGAAGAGAAGAAGGGTGAGGAGGGAAAAGGTTGTAGGGGTATAAGCTGGGAAGGGGGGGGGGGGGTGGAGAGGCAGCAAACCTCTACCCATGGTGTGTTTAATAGGATCATTTTGTCTCTCAGGCGGTATTTTTCCCCTAGAGTCTCTGCTTGAGTTTATCTGAAGTAGAGTAATGCCTCCAAATACTCCAGACAAAGGAGAACTTTGCTTGTTTGTCTAATGCCTTGGCTTGGCTCTTCCATAAGCATAATATTGTTTATCTCACCTACCCATTCTATGAGGGATGGGGGTGTAGTGTTTTTCCAGTGTCTGGGGATTAGTTGCCGTCCTGCACTGAGAAAAAATTTCAAGAGGTTATTTTTTTGTGATTTGACAGTACCAGGTAATATGGAGGGAAGGGCAATAGAAGGTGAGGGCGTAAGTGGTTTATCATAAATTTCTGTATAGATCTGGAAGATTTGTGTCCAATATGGGAGGAGCACGTCACACTCCCATCAGATGTAGATGTACGTACCCTTCATTGAGTTGCACCTCCAACATGTATCAGTGATCGATGGAAACATGATCCTGCGGGTGGTTGGCACACGATACCACCTCGATATCAGTTTATAGTTTTTTTTTTGCGTGTAGCTTGAGATGGATGTTTTGTGAGTGAATAGGAAGGCCCTACTCCACTCTGCATCGGTTATCTCTCTCCCGATTTCCGCTGACCAGTTTATAGAGTATTTAGGTGGGGATCCATGAGTGCATTCTAGGATCAGTTTATATGTCAGTGATAAGGTGTGGCGGGGAATGTCAGAGTGTGTGCATAGTTGTTCAAACCCGGTCAGGGGTCTGTGGATCTGTTTAGAATCGTGAAGTTTCTTACAATAAGAAGTCAGGTGTCTACGTGTGAGCCATGTCACCTTGGAGGTAGTATCCGTTTGATTAGACAAAGAGGTACCTTGAGTATTGTCGACAAACTGTCGTGCTGTGGGCCAGGAGTCTCTGTGGTAGTTATCTATAGTATGGGTTAAATTGCCTTCCGGGAGGTCTGGGTTGTCGAATAGGGGGGTAAGGGGACTTAGTTCGGAGGATAGCGAGTAGCTTTCCTCTCTACAGTACCAGTTTGCCAAAGCATCTCTAGTAAGAGGAGACAACGTTGAGAGTGATTTATGAATCCGATCATAGCCCCATAGAAGTGCTCGCAGGTCGAGTGAGGACAGGTCTTGTTCCACTAGTGTGGAGGCTTTGATCATAGGGCGGGGAAACCACTCGAGGATACGGGAGACAACTGCCGATGTATGGTAAAGCTCAAAATCTGGTAGGCCTATCCCACCTTTAGTGATAGGAGAGTATAAGAGTTTATGTTTCAGCCTCCGGTGGTTCCCCCTCCATACAAATCGAATAGCCATAGATCGAAGGGTGCGGAAGAATGCTGAAGGAAGGGCGATAGGGAGGGCCTGAAATAAGTACAGCAGCTTGGGGAGTATGTCCATTTTTAATGCGTTCATGCAATCTACCCAGGACATTGGTAAGTACATCTGACGTAAGACATCTGAGTCTTTTGAGTAGTTGGCTGAAATTCAGGGTATATATATATCTGAGGTTTGTTTTGGTATGGCTGTGCCTAAGTATGAAATAGAATTTGATTGCCATTGAAATGAAAAGTTGGCCTGAAGGGAGGAGAGAGTTGATTGTGTCAAAGAAAGGTTCAGGGCTTCTGTTTTAGAAACATTTAGCTTGTAATTACTGAAACAACCGAATCAGTCTATCTCTGCAAGTATAGTGGGTATACTAATATGGGGCTGAGTTACGTAAAGAAGCAGATCGTCCGCATATCGGGAGAATTTACATTGGGATGAGGGGGTTTGTATACCGTGTATGCTAGGGTTTGCTATGATAGCTTGGGCCAAGTGTTTAATTACCAGGGCGAACAGGAGTGGGGAGAGAGGACAGCCCTGCCTGGTGCCGTTGGTGATCGTAAATTTTTCTGATTGGGTACCGTTCACCAAAATCATGGCAGAGGGTTTGGAGTATAGGGACATGATGCGTGCCAGCATTTTCGGGCCTAGTCCTAATTGGGAGAGAGTGGCCTGGAGAAAGGACCAGCTGACCCTGTCAAAGGCCTTTTCTGCATCACAGGAGAGAAGGCAGGTTGGTATATGATGGCGCTAGGCATATGCTATTAGGTGTATGGTTTTGGTGGTGTTGTCCCTGGCTTCACGTCCAGGGACAAAGCCCACCTGGTCTTTATGTATTGTTTCCGGCAGTAAAGGAGAGAGGCGATTTTCTTTGTGTACAATTTTAGGTCAATATTTAGAAGGGATATCGGTCTGTAGTTGGGGCATAGAGAGGGGTCTTTACCTGATTTAGAAATGACTACTATTTGGGCTTGAAGTAAAGTAGGAGAAGGGGCAATGGTTTCATCTATAACATTAAATGCTTTTGCTAACAATGGTGAAAGTTGGGTTGCAAATGTTTTATAAAAGCGCAAGGAAAACCCGTCTGGGCCAGGGCTCTTACCATTTTTGAGGTTCTTTATGACGGTTTGGAATTCTGTTTCGGACAAGGAGGACTCTAGGTCTTCCACGTCGGATGCTGGAAAGGGTGGGAGTGCCGTCTCCTGGATATATGAGGGCAGGTTTCAGGAGAGGCGTGGGTGGTGGAGCCGGAGGGGTGAGGTTATACAGGGTGGAGTAATATTGGCGGAATTCTTCGGCTATTGCCGAGTTGTTCAATATTTTACCTTTGATAGGGGAATTTATAAACGGGATGGGTTGCCGGGCCTGCCTGGGTTGGAGTGTGTTCGCTAAATGTCTGCCACATTTGTTGGCTTGAGAATAATGGGCGAATCGCCCCTTGTCATGAACCACCAGAGATCTCTCGGCAAAGATTTGCAAGAGGTCCCTCCTAGCATTGGTGAGATCTAGAAGAACCGTATTGTCAGGGTTTTTTTATGTGACTCTTCCAAAGTGGCTATGGTGGCGAGAAGACATGTAGTGTCCGCTGTGCGTGCTCGTTTCAGTCGGGACCCGTGTTGGATAAACTTGCCCCTAAGCACACATTTAAGTGCTTCCCATTTCATAAGCGGGTCAGTGGCATCTTGGGCGTGGTCTGACACGAAGTGTTTGATGGTCTGTATAATGTCCTGTGTGCATACTGAGTCAGACAGTAGATTGTCATTCAACCTCCAAGAGGATCTCTTCTTGTGTGTGGGGATGTTCCCCAAGCTCATGTGTATGGGGGCATGATCTGACCAAAGGGTGAGGCCAATAGAGGTGGAAGGAGAGTAGTCTAGTAGGGATTGGGAAATAAGGAGGTAGTCCAATCTACTGTAGGAAGAATGTGCCGGGGAATAGTATGTGTTGTCTTTAGTGTTAGGATGTAGCATCCTTTACACGTCTACTAGGGATAAGTTAGATAAAAGTGCTCTCATTTTGGTCAGGGAGGTCGGGGAGATTGAGGACTTACCAGTCGAGGCATCAAGACGAGGTATCGAGGTGGCATTGAGGTCCCCTCCCAGGATCATGTTGGTTGTGCTGAATCGTTTCAGACGAGAGATCACCGAGGAGAGAAATTGCTGCTTTTCCTGATTTGGAGAGTATATGTTAAAACAGTATAAATCATATTCATGTGTGACATTTTGATAAAGACATATCTGCCTAGTGGATCAATACAGGTGTCAAGAACATCTGGGGTGAATGAGGCATGGAACGCTATAGAAACCCCCTTAGATTTTGCTGAGGGGTTGGTACTGTGAAACCAGGTGGGGTATTGTTTATGGAGAAATTGTGGAATTTTGTCTGACCTAAAGTGGGTTTCTTGCAAAAGAAGGATTTGGGTACATATTTTATGAAAGTGATACAGTATTTGCCTTCTCTTCTCAGGGGTGTTAAGGCCCCTGCAATTCAATGAGGTGACTTTCAAGGAGGCTTGTACCGCCATGGGAAAGCTAATTTATAGGGTAAATAAAAATGAACATAGGGGAGGCTCGCTGTCTCAGAGGAGTGGGTGGAGGGGATGAAGGGAGAAGTAGAGCGACATCTAGCACCAAGAAGAAAGGAGGAAAGTACGTATAGTGGTAAAAAAAGAAAAGCAGACATAGAAAAAGAAAACCGAGGCCGGAAAGGTCTCACTAATAGTGTTGTGGTCAACATATCAGCTAAGACCACTATGGGCCCTGAAAACCCTAAGTGGGGGGATTGCAGTCAACGCACGGAGCGGCTCGCACACAGGGGGCAACATCTATAAACCTTTTATATGAACATAACAGCTCAGGGCCCCGCACTGTTGTATGTGTGGTGGACAACTATGCGTGACTATCTAGGAGGACGAGTCCTCTAAAGATACACTAGAGACCTAACAGCATGCAGAGCTCTTTACTCGGCATCAAAATATAACATTGTTCTGTAGAGAGGAAGGGGGGGGGGGGTCCGGATGAGACATGTGGAGGGGACAGTGATCACAAAGAGGGATGCCTCTCTTTCAACAGGTGGTCATACATCTGAATAATACATTAAAAAAAAAAAAACCTGTATGGAAAAAGTAAAAAATTGGATTAGCAGTATATTGTCCCAACAGAACTGTACACAGGGACATCTTCACTGGTCTGGGGCCTGTGAAGAAAAATATGGTCCGTCAGGAAACAGCAGCAAAGGTTCATCCATCTGTCGCCTTAGAGGATTCTGATTTGGAATGCTTGTTCTTCGTTTGCTTTTGCCAGCCTGTAGCGACTTGGAATCCAGGAGTAGCTGCATGAAGTGGCCAGTCTGGGATGGAGATCTGTGGCAGCTCAAAAGTCCCAAGGAACTTCCCTTTATGAGATGCAAAAAGGTTAAAGGGAGAGCCCCAACGGTACTTAATCTGTTTTGCTTGAAGGGCGCCTGTGAGGGGTTTCAAAGCACGCCGCATGTCCAGGGTCAGTTTGGAGATGTCTGGGAGCAGAGACACCGGGGTGCCATTGAAGTATATGGTGTCTTGGGCCCATGCAGCTTGCATGATGGCGTCTTTAATCACATAAAAGTACACCCTGCAGATAACGTCTCTGGGATGTTCCAGGTTCGGATTCTTAGGGCCGAGGGCTCTGTGGACACAATCGAGTTCCAGGGGAGCATCTTTGTCTTTTTGAAGCAGATCGTTAAACATGGCAATGACTGCATGGGCTAGATCTTTGGTTTCCACAGATTCTGGGAGGCCACGTATGCGTATGTTATTACGTCTGGCCCTGTTTTCCTGGTCATCTTGATGGCACATTAATTGCTGAATTTGCAGGGTGTGCTCATGTAAAATGACTTCATGTGCTTGCAGTGTGGATGCAGTCTGCTCCACATTATGTTCCACTTCTTCCAGCCTGTTTGTGACATCCCTGCGAAGCTCAGTTATCTCTTATTTGTATGAGCGCTCCAGTCGCTGTACACAGGCCTCAAAGTCGTGCCTGGTAGGGAGTGCTTTGATGTATGCTTCCATGTTCCATCCACCATAGGACCGGTGTGAGTCAGGGGAATGGCAAGCAGAACGGACAGAGACGGTTTCTGAGTCAGGAGGGGACCTGGCACGCTGTCTGGTCTTCCTGTGGGGTGTGGAGCGTTGTGAAACAGCTCCTTGTGAGGCCCGTGTGTGCCTGAGGTCCGGGCTGGCGCCTACTTGGATGGGGGGGTCACAACGATTTTGCCCCAAACGAGTGAAAAAGCGATCTTTTTCCCCCTCAAAATGTGGATCAGGGGTATGGTGTCCTTCTCCCCCACCTCTCCTCCCCATAACCGACGTTATTTTGGAAGCTGGGAAGCGCTGAGAGCCTTGTTTTGTCCGGTGTGTGCGGGAGCTCCAGGAGGAGACTCCTACTTCCCCATACGCTTGTCCACGCCCCCCCAAATAGGCTGTTTTTTGCAAGTTGCACCTTGCATGGGAATTTTCCTCAGAAGTTAGTAAAGGTGTATGTGCAAAAAACACTCATGTGCAAGGAAAATAAAAAAAAGTTTTTTGCTTGTACATAGACGATGGAAGTTCATAAACCACCTCATTCACTGAGCCCTAGGGCAATTTCTCATGCAAAGTGCAACTTGCCTAGCATAGATAACGGTCCATTTGCCTTTAGTAAATCAACCACAGAGAAAATGTATTTATATATTAAAAATAACCAAATGTTCTTTATATTTATAAAGTCTCATTGAATTTATATGGAAACACCAAATAATGGTGCATGAATACAGGTTTTTTTCTACCATAAAAGGTTATATTACAGTTGTGCCACAGCCACTTCTCCCTCTCTGTAGCCCTGGACCTAACCTATGAATGACAAGTGGTTGTCACAGGAAATTTACAGTAAATTGATGTGCAATGTTTTCCAGCAAATACTGTGTGGATCTGCTAGAAAGTGAAAGTGTTTCAACAGAGGAATCAGAGAAGGTCAACAAACTGGGAAGTGGAAATAGCTATTTATCATCACAGTGGGATAAGCTGAACTCCAGTCAGCAGTAAAATATTAGTATTATGTGGCCCAACCCTCCAAGAAGCAAGGTTTAACAGATTGTTAAGAGGGGGTTTGTAGCGAAGAGGAATACTTACCTTACCTCCTTGCTCCTACAGGCTTACTCCCTGAGGTATAACCAGTCCTACTAAGCTATTGCTCTTTACCGGTCATTCAGTTGTGACAAGTGGCCCTGCATATTATATTAATGTAATTAAATTAGTAATTATAATGTATTCCTCAACTGCATACGACGTATTTACCATATACGCTTGTGCCGACGTGATCGGTACATGCGCACTGATGAAAGGGCACGATCGTGCCGTGACCGTCGGCTCCCACGCATATGTGCTGGAGTGAAGTCACGTGACTCTGGACAGTCACAGAGCCGGAGTCCACGGCCCCGGAAGGAAGAGTGGTGAAGATGGAGGTGGGGACATCGCGGGCTTTGTTTGCAGGTAAGTGTCACATAATGGGCTAGTATGCGATGCATACTAGCCCATTATGCTTTTACTTTGCAGGGAACAAAAGAGAGTAAGGAAAACCCATCAGGGTTTACTTCCTCTTTAAGGCTGGGTTCACACATATGTGAATTGGATGCGGGTTTCCCTGGCTCTCAATGGAACTTTCTAAAACTGAGCTCATAATTTTTCCTCCAGCCAGTGACCACCCCCGACTTCTCCATCAGGAACAATAATACAACCATCAGTCCCTCCCCTCATGCCAGAGTACTTCCAGGCCCAAATCCAATCACTGTCCAAATCGTGCAGATTTCACCTCCGAAACATCTCCATACTATGCACCTCTCTAACCGCTAAGCAACTTATTCACTCCCTTGTTATCACTCGCCTTGACTATTGTAACGCCCTCCTCATTGGCCTACCTCTCCGTAAACTTTCCCCTCTTCAGTCTAATATGAATGCCGCTGCCAGACTCATCCAACTTACCAACCGTTCAGTGTTAGCCACTCCTCTCTGCCAATCCCTCCACTGGCTTCCCATTGCCCAACGAATGAAATTCAAAACACTAACAATAACATACAAAGCCATTTACAATTAGCAGCAAGGATGGGAAGTGTTATCATAATGGGGAATTTTAATTGTTCAGACATAGACTGGGCGGAGGGAACCGCGCATTCATTTAAGGCTCGCCAGTTCCTTAATGTCTTGCAGGACAATTTTATGGGTCAGATGGTAGACGCACCAACTAGAAATAATACATTACTGGATCTACTGATTACCAACAATACAGACCTGATCACGGATGTGGAAATACGGGGCAATTTAGGTAACAGCGATCACAGGTCAATTAGTTTCAGTATAAATCACACAAATAGGAAACATGAAGGGAACACAAAGACACTGAAGTTCAAAAGAGCCAACTTCCCTAAACTACAAACCTTGCTAAAAGGCATAAATTGGGATAAAATATTAGGAACAAAGAATACGGAGGAGAGATGGGTTTGCTTTAAGAGCATATTAAATAAGGGCAATGTATCCCATTGGGTAATAAATTTAAAAGAGCGAACAATAATCCTGGATGGCTTAACTCCAATGTAAAAAAGCATATAAAAGCAAAGGAGAAGGCCTTCAAAAAATACAAGGTTGAGGGATCATCCTCAGCATTCAGACTTTATAAAGAATGCAACAAGAAATGTAAGGGTGCAATTAGGACGGCTAAGATAGAACATGAAAGACACATAGCGGAGGAGAACAAAAAAAATCCCAAGAAATTCTTTAAGTATGTAAACAGTAAAAAAGGGAGGACAGACCATATTGGCCCCATAAAGAATGAGGAAGGACATCTGGTTACAAAGGATGGGGAGATGGCGAAGGTATTGAATTTATTCTTCTCCTCAGTCTTCACGAGTGAATCGGGGGGCTTCAGTAACCAAAGCTGCAGTGTTTATCCTCATGACACAACACAGGAAGCACCTCCATGGTTAACAGAGGACAGAATTAAAATCAGACTTGAGAAACTTAACATTAATAAATCACCGGGACCAGATGGCTTGCATCCAAGGGTACTTAGGGAACTCAGTCAAGTGATTGCCAGACCGTTTTTCCTAATTTTTTACAGACAGTCTATTGACTGGAATGGTACCAGCTGATTGGAGAAAAGCCACTGTAGCACCAATATTTAAAAAGGGCCCAAAATACATCCCTGGGAATTACAGACCAGTTAGCCTAACATCAATAGTATGTAAACTCTTGGAGGGGATGATAAGGGACTATATACAAGATTTTAGTAATAAGAACGATATCATTAGCAGTAATCAGCATGGATTCATGGAGAATCGTTCTTGCCAAACCAATCTATTAACCTTCTATGAGGAGGTGAGTTGCCATCTAGATAAAGGAAGGCCCGTAGACATGGTGTATCTGGATTTTGCAAAAGCATTTGACACAGTTCCCCATAAACGTTTACTGTACAAAATAAGGTCCGTTGGCATGGACCATAGGGTGAGTACATGGATTGAAAACTGGCTACAAGGGCGAGTTCAGAGGGTGGTGATAAATGGGGAGTACTCAGAATGGTCAGGGGTGGGTAGTGGGGTTCCCCAGGGTTCTGTGCTGGGACCAATCCTATTTAATTTGTTTATAAACGACCTGGAGGATGGGATAAACAGTTCAATCTCTGTGTTTGCAGACGATACTAAGCTAAGCAGGGCAATAACTTCTCCGCAGGATGTGGAAACCTTGCAAAAAGACCTGAACAAATTAATGGGGTGGGCGACTACATGGCAAATGAGGTTCAATGTAGAAAAATGCAAAATAATGCATTTGGGTGGCAAAAATATGAATCCAATCTATACACTGGGGGGGAGAACCTCTGGGGGAATCTAGGATGGAAAAGGACCTGGGGGTCCTAGTAGATGATAGGCTCAGCAATGGCATGCAATGCCAAGCTGCTGCTAATAAAGCAAACAGAATATTGGCATGCATTAAAAGGGGGATCAACTCCAGAGATAAAAAGATAATTCTCCCACTCTACAAGGCTCTGGTCCGGCCGCACCTGGAGTATGCTGTCCAGTTCTGGGTACCAGTCCTCAGGAAGGATGTACTGGAAATGGAGCGAGTACAAAGAAGGGCAACAAAGCTAATAAAGGGTCTGGAGGATCTTAGTTATGAAGAAAGGTTGCAAGCACTGAACTTATTCTCTCTGGAGAAGAGACGCTTGAGAGGGGATACGATTTCAATTTACAAATACTGTACTGGTGACCCCACAATAGGGATAAAACTTTTTCGCAGAAGTGAGTTTAATAAGACCTGTGGCCACTCATTACAATTAGAAGAAAAGAGGTTTAACCTTAAACTACGTAGAGGGTTCTTTACTGTAAGAGCGGCAAGGATGTGGAATTCCCTTCCACAGGCGGTGGTCTTAGCGGGGAGCATTGATAGCTTCAAGAAACTATTAGATAATCACCTGAATGACCGCAACATACAGGGATATACAATGTAATACTGACACATAATCACACACATAGGTTGGACTTGATGGACTTGTGTCTTTTTTCAACCTCACCTACTATGTAACTATATAACAATTCTGCCCCGAGCTACATCACCAATTTATCTACAAATATCATCCAAACCATCCTCTCCGCTCCTCCCAAGAGTTCTGCTCTCTAGCTCCCTTGTCTCCTCCTCCCATGCTCATCTCCAGGACTTCTCCAGAGCCTCTCCCATCCTCTGGAACTCACTAACCCAATCTGTCCTGTTATCTCCTACTCTGTCCACTTTTAGGGGATCCCTAAAAACTCATCTCTTCAGGGAGGCCTATCCTGCCTCCAGCTAACAACCGAATCTTCTACTTCCCTCATCAGTTCTTGCCTCACAGTCACTACCTTCTGTTTCACCAGCCCCTCCCTCTTAGATTGTAAGCTCGCAGGGGCAGGGCCCCTCCAACCCTCTTGTTTTGAATTGTACTGTTGGTGTATTGTTGGTGCTATATAAACCCTGTATAATAATAATAATAATAATGAAGCCAGTTCACACAGGTCCGGGGCGGCCACGGTCCAGATTTGGAAAGGGTCCTGTGAATCTTTGGTTCTGATTCAGGTGTGAATTCAGGCAAAAATTCGGACCTGATACCAGTAATACTGCACAATTTTGTCCATTGTTGGAAAGATTGGCTTTCTCAAAAAAAGCTCACTGCCCTAAGCCCAGCTCTAAAACAGCCTATCTCTGCCTAAAATAAGTGGCATCCAGCAAGTTATACTGTCTCACATTCCAGCATACTGTAAGCAAGAATTACTCCCAATGCTGGCATGTCTATGATGGGAGTAAAATTTCTATCAAGGAAATTAGTGTCTCTTTACAGCAACTACATAAAAATTATCAGAGGAAATCTTTAAGTTGGAATCAGTCCCTGGAATCTTATATGTCCTATATACCCCAACCTTCCTACCATAATCTGTTTCTGTCTATGTGTGAGTTTTGGGTGTTCCACCCTTTGTTGCATGTTTTAACTTCTAAAAAAAATGAGTTTTTGGATGTGCTGTACCCAGCTGAGCAGCAATCTATTTTCTAGGCCAGGTCTATCCCCAAACTTGGGAGTTGATTGCTCCTGCCTGCCTCTGAAAGAATCTTCCAGAAATAGAATAGGAGCAAACTTGATGAAATCTTTGGACTGTGAATATTTATCTTACCTCAGCCAATTCCTGGGTGGGGGTGCCCAGAAGGTGTGGCTAGGAAGAACATATATTTTTGGAAGGGCCTGTTTAGAGGTCTCTTCTTCAGGGGCCTCTGCCTTGGGAGGCAGTCTGCACTACTGGAGAGTTGTTGCTGTCAGGCTTCAGCATGTGCTTGGCTGAGGGCTTTGGAGGAACTTAAGGAATTCTGCTGGAGTATACCACCAGTTCAGCTAGAATAGGGAACCCTTTCACTGAAGAGTGTCGCAGGGACCTTTTGTCTAGAACTTCAGGTATGCCTGTGCTTTGAGGGTCAGGCACCAGAGGTTGTTCAATGGAACGTGACTGCTCCTGAAGAGCTTCAGATTAGCTGGCTGTCCCCTTCACCTCCAGCATTACTTAGGACTGCTTAGAACTTTGCTTGAGAAACTGTCCGTCTGTACCTGTTTGTGTTTTTTGGAGTATTCTGCACCTTCCTCCCCCTTTCCCATTCAAGCACTGCAATAAAACTTCAGAAAGACATCACTAGACTGAGCCCATGTTTGTCGGTGCTTTGAAATTGCTACCTGGTCCTGGCAGCCTCTGAACTGGTGAGTGAGACCTGTCTATTTCCTGTAGGTCCTTCGGAGGTAGGTGCTACATCTGCATAATATATACTGTAAATATCCAACAGAAAAGGAAGGGGCCCCTTATAATGAATGCAGCAGTTGTGCAGACCCAGGAACTGAAGTGCACAGAACTCACCAATAGTGTACCGAAATGCTAAAGAAAGTTAGTTAGATTAACTGCAGAATCTCCTGAGGTTTACAGAGATCAGTGGCTAAAGCTCAAGTTTACAGACAAATGTGAATAAGTGAGAGCAGTGTTCCTTCACCCTTCATGTCAGTCTGTTCAGAGATAACCATATAGAGTTACAATCATAGAGTGTTAAAGTAAGCAGCTTCTCCTAAACTCTTTACAAACCCTTCATAGAAACACCAGTGTTATGGATGTACATATAGCTCCCAATCATCCCTGATTTGGAGGGACTGTCCCTGATTTGTAACAAAGTCCCTCTGTCCCTCTTTTCACCTCATTTGTCCCTCATTTTGGTCTTCTCTATATAGTTGTATATAAAATGCAGGGGCATACCTAGAGCATTTGGCACCCGGGACAGATCCTATATCTGGCACTACCCCAACTTTAAAATGTAAAAACACCCCACTGTGCTCCGTGCATACCTCTGTACCCACCAATATCTCTTTGTCACTACTGTGTACCCCCTCCCCATAACTGCACCTCTGGACCCCTTTACATTGCACAGCCCCCCACAGCTCTGGACTCTTTTACAGTACACAGCCCCCCACACTATCTCTGGATCCCTGCACATTACACAGCCCCCCACACTATCCCTGGATCCCTGCACAATACACAGCCCTCCCACCCCAGCTCTAAACCCCTGCACATTACACAGCCCCCCACAGCTCTGGACCCCTGTACATTACACAGCCCCCCCCCCACGACAGATTTGAACCCCTGCACATTACACAGCCCCCACAGCTCTGGACCCCTGCACATTACACAGCCACCACCTCAGCTCTGGACCCCTGCACATTACACAACCTCCCACCTCAGCTCTGGACCCCTGCACATTACACAGCCCCCCAGCACTGGACTCCTGCACATTACACATTGCCCCCCTCCAGCTCTGGACCCCTGCACATTACATACAGCCCCCCCAGCTCTGAACCACTGTACACTACACAGCCCCCCCCCAGCTCTGGACCCCTGTACATTACACATTCCCCCAGCTCTGGACCCCTGTACATTACACAACCCCCCAGCTCTGGACCCCTGTACATTACACAGCCCCCCCAGCTCTGGACATATGCACATTACACATTGCCCCCAGCTCAGGACCCCTGCACATTACACATTGCCCCTCTCCAGCTCTGGACCCCTGCACATTACACACAGCCCCCCCAGCTCTGGACCTCTGTACATTACACAGCCCCCAGCTCTGGACCACTGCATATTACACATCCTCTGGCTTTGGACCCCTGTACATTACACAGCTCCCCAGCTCTGGACCCCTGTACATTACACAGCCCCCCCAGCTCTGGACCCATGCACATTACACATTGCCCCCCCAGCTCAGGACCCCTGCACATTACACATTGCCCCCCTCAGCTCGGGACCCCTGCACAGTATACACATTGCCCCCTCCCCCAGCTCGGGACCCCTGCACATTGCACATTGCCCCCCCAGCTCAGGACCCCTGCACACTGCCCCTTCCTACCTTACTGGGGCATGCATGCAGAGCTGGAGACACAGTAGCACAGAACAGAGGGTCAGAATGGCTGGAGTTAATTTTTCATATTAACAATGCTAATGACTGGTTGCTAGGATCACCTAGCAACCAATCACCTGCTGGTTAACCTGAAAAGTTAAGTCCAGCAGTTGCCGTCCTCTCTCCAGCTCCGCTCACTGTCTCTCTCCCCTGCTGTGCGGCGCATAGTGAATCCGGTGGCCGGCCCTGGGTGTCAGTGACCCGGGTATGGTCCGCACAAGGGCACCCCCGCACCCTGTCACAGCACTGCCCTTGCTGCCTGTGCCTGTCCCCTCGCTGTCACCGCCTCACTAGCGGAAGGCAGGGGGCGCCGGGCTGACACCCCCCTAATGTGTGGCACTCGGAGAGGACCACCCCCCGCCCCCCCATTGGTATGCCACTGAAAAAATGCCCTACTTATCTATTAAATAATGTTTCACATTGCTAAACCTTTCATCCAATTTCTAAATTGTTGCATTTGCATTTTTTTTAAATCCAATATAAAGGAATAGTAGTGATTAAAAAAGCACTAAACCAATAAAAAGGGGAAAAAATGTTTACAATACTATATACACAATCCCATACCCACAGTTGATCCAGAGGAAGACAACCCCCCCAAGCAAAGCATGATCCAATTTGCCCCAGCAGGGGAAAAATTTCTTCCCGATCCCCCAAGAGGCAATCGGAAGTTACCTAGATCAACTTTATCTATAAATGTTAGTATCCAGTTATACTATGTACATTTAGGAAAGAATCCAGGTCTTTTTTAAAGCAATCTACTGAGCTAGACAGAACCAGCTCTTGAGGGAGTCTATTCCACATTTTCACAGCTTTTACTGTGCAGAAGCCTTTCCGTATTTGGAGATGAAATCTCCTTTCCTCCAGACGTAAAGAGTGCCCCTTTGTCCTCTGTGATGACCTTAAAGTGAATAACTCAACACCAAGTTCACTATATGGACCACTTATGTATTTATACAGCAAAGTTTTAAAGATATGTGCAGCGCTAAAAGTGAAAGGTCTCTGTATGTATACAGGACAGTCAAATATGAAACAGTGTACCATATAAATATATGAATACCGTGAGGTTGTACATAGATATATACTAAATGAATGAACATTGAAGTAGATATAATGATGTTATAAAAATTAACAAATATATCCAAAAGGGACACAATTAAAACCAAAATCAAAGATAAGTCCACATAAGTGCAAAATAAGTGTTGAAGTGAATTCAAAAAAGGAGGGTAAGTCCTTATGGTATCAGCAAAAATCACATAGGGATCTAGTGTGTGAAGATAACAACCACCACCAACTTTGAGAAGACTTACCGAAACGTATGGACTCAGAAAGGCATACGCCCAATGAGTCGCCAAGGCTTGTAGCGTATCTACACCAATGAGATGGAACATCCAGGACTCTTACTCCTGGCCAGAATGGGAGACCGTTTCTTGAATAGCTCAGTGTAGTGTAGCCGGTCAGTGCTGGCAGCCTCAAACAAAGGATGGGTCAAGTCTTCCTCATACGGTATAAGCAGAAAGGAAACAAAGTACTTGAGCATTTGCCCAAGTACTTGTACTCGGGCAAATGCTCCCGATGCTTCCCCCGATACCTTGACTGTCAGCGGTGATCGGCGCGTGGGGGAGTTACAAGCTTCTCCCCCCGCGGCTTTCAGCAGCTTTAGTGACATACAGCGGTGATCGGTGCTTGTAACTCCCCCACACGTGATCACCGCTGACTGTCACCTCATCCCCCTTAGTCCCCCTCAGGTGCTCTGTCCCCCTCCGTTCCTCTGTCCCCCTCCGTGGTCCCCCTCCATTGCTCTGTCCCCCTCCGTTCCTCTGTCCCCCTCCGCTGTCCTGCTCTGTTGCTTTGTCCCCCTCCGTTCCTCTGACCCCCTCCGCTGTCCTCCTTCTTTGCTTTGTCCCCCTCAGTTGCTCTGTCCCCATCCGTTCCGGCTTTCCGCTGTCCCCCTCTCTCTTCCTCTGTCCCCTCCGTTCTGCTGTCTCTCTCCGCTGTGTGAATGGACAGAGTCAGCTGACTCTGTCCATTCACATAACTGAAACATTGTAACCTCCTGTGATTACGATGTGTCAGTTTATGAATGGAGAGGAGCCGCTGTCTTCTCTCCATTCATTCTCAGTGCAGCTGAGGCTGCAGAGGAAAGGGACTGGGGAATCTCTATCCTCGGTCTCTTTCTCTGTCTCAAGGGGGAGATATCAGAGGTCTGTTAAGACCCCTGATATCTCACCAAAGCCCCCCAACAGGGCTGATTAAAAAAAAACACACACACATAGTGCAATAAAGAATAAAAAAAATTAAATTGTAAAAAATAATAAATGTAAATGAAAAAAAAAAAAAAAAACACACACACCGTTCACCCCCCCTTAAAAAAAAAAAAAAAAAAAAAAAACACTGTCACGTGACATTAAAAAAAAGTATTGGTAATCGGTATCGGCGAGTACTTGAAAAAAAGTATCGGTACTTGTACTCGGTCCTAAAAAAGTGGTATCGGGACAACCCTACCTCTAATCCAGTGTTTCTCAACTCCAGTCCTCAAGGCGGCCCAACAGGTCATGTTTTCAGGCTTTCCATAATTTTGTACAGGTGATTTGATCAGACGCCATTAGCTCCCGCTGCTGTCAATCAAAGTCAGGGAGCCAATGAGGAGAGAGAGGGTTAATGGGCACACAGAGCAGCGGCTCAGGTGCCCCCATAGCAAACTGCTTGCTGTGGGGACATTCCACAGGAAGGAGGTGCCAGTAGCGCTGGCAGGGGACCCGAGAAGAGGAGGATATGAGCTGCTCTATGGAAAATCACTGAACAGAGCAGGTATGTTGTTTTTTTACAAATAAAGTAAGTATGTTTTTTACAAAAAAAAAAGACTTTAATATCACTTTAAGCAATAATATATAAAGGCTTCTGATCTGAGGCAGAGTAATCCAGACTTTTAGTGTTTTAGTGGAGGACTTTTTGGTTCCTTTTGGTCAATTTCACCATAGTCTATTTCATTATATACTACCTTATTTTTAGAAAGTTTTATCCAATTTACTGTAAGTTTTAAGTAAAAAAACAAACCACATAGAAAGGGAAGTACAGTTTAGTTAACAGTGTAATATAAATTGAGCACCTAATACAACCACTTTGTATAATCACATTGATCTCCTAGATACATCCCCTTCATGTTACTTTAAAAGGAAACACTGGTCAGACGCTTGTTGATTTAGTTTCCTGTCTGTAGACTCCACAGCCGTGCTTGGGGAAATCCTGAAAGCAGAATCAGCTGCCCTGAAGCCACCAAACCTTCAGAGCTGGTTTCGTTGAAACCATTTCAAGTACACAGTGAGACTAAAATTTGGTGATAGAAGACAAAATGTGCTGAACTGCAATAGTGCTTATCTTAAGGGATAATTATTGTTAAACTGGTGTTAAATATGCAAAACAACTATAACAAACAGCTCAATACAGAGATAAAAACATACTGTGCATCGGAGCTGTTTGATCTGCCAATTTTGTATTTCTTGCAATCCAATTCTGATATTTACATAGCACCGCCCTATCTGGCAGGGAAAAAGACCCAGACTGTCTCAGCTGCAGTTAATATAACTAGCTCTTGTTCCTTCTCCCAGGATTTTACTTGACAGTAAAGAATAGAGATGAGCTTGGGCATCCTTCGAACTCACTTCTATCCAAACATCAAAGTTTTTTTTAGCTCAAACAACTGCATGCCGGGTCACTTACTGCTGCGCAACACACCATGAGGGTGGATGTTCAGTGCCCCTAGTCAATTTCATGCAGGTTGAAGTGAGTTCAAAGGATGCCTAAACTTGTCTCTAGTAAAGAAAAAGCACCATTCCCCTTATCTCTCTGTTCTCTCTTTCTATCAGCATGTTCCTTATTAGGACATGAGCACTGCTGCACACCTGATTGGCTCCCAGTCCTGCCCCTATATCTCCCAGTCTGATCTCTGCTGCACAGGGGATCGATACCAGGTCAAATTCCTGCACTTACACAGCTTGCATTTAGCAAAATCCATTTAATAATGTATTAAATTATTATAGCTTCATCAAATTGTGTTGTTATATGGCTTGGACTTCAGCTTTAAACAATACCATAAGTGCTTTAGGTTTAAGAACTGAAGGCTGAAAACATTAAAATAAAACTGAATGGGCATCTCCCTGGCCTCTAAACTACCTGCATTTAAAATGTAATGTTTATCTCCATCCTTCGCTTAACACAAACTTTTCAATAATACCTAATCTTAATGCTTACATTTAACATTTTTAAAGCATTCTTTATTTTAACAATTATACATACATTGGAGGAGTTACATCATTAGGAGTAAAACCATTTGACAGTAAAAACGACAACATAAATCAGGGTTTTGTATGCACTTCCTGAGCCCTACAGTGGCTTTAGTACCCTCAGTCACAAAGTTGACCAGGCCCCAACCAGCCTCAGTAATGGTAACTAAAATCCTATCCAACAGGTACAGAACATATCTGAAGTACTATATTCACCAATGTATGAATAAGTTTTAACAATATACTGTATCAGAGGGAGAATGAGAGACAAAGCATGAGCAGAAAAAGAAGAGTAGAAAGAAAGAAAAATAAGGTGTGTGAGGGGGGAAAGGGGGTCGAAATTGCTCCAGTTGAACAAAGGAAAAGAAGAATGACAGTTTTCCTCCCTCCAACCTGGAACCCCAGTCCCCATCCTCACAAGTTCATCCCGCCTCTCAGTGTAGAGAACCAATGCGTTTAGGAGCTTTGTATTTTGAAGTGGTAGAGAGCTCACTGCAGTGAAACCAGAATCTGCCAAAAGTGTCTCTGTTGAAGGCAATTAACTCTTCATGCATTAAATTACGCTGATAGCTACAGTGGAATTACACACTTGTTTCCATAGTTCCAGAATACAGTTCCTGGCAACATTATTTGAGTGAGGGTGGACAGATCTCTTATACCCTGTACACACGGTTGGATTTTCCGATGGAAAATCGGAGCTTGTTGTCGGAAATTCCGACCGTGTGTGGGCTCCATCGGACATTTTCCATCGGAATTTCCGACACACGAAGTTTGAGAGCAGGCTATAAATTTTTCCGACAACACAATCCGATAGCGTCAATTCCGACCGTGTGTGGACAATTCTGACGCACAAAGTGCCACGCATGCTCAGAATAAATTCCGAGACGGAACTGCTCGGTCTGGTAAAATTAGTGTTCGGAATGGATATAGCATTTTCGTCACGCTGCAATGTTTTAAATGGTTTAATGCAGCGCACTCTCTTCTTCTTTATAATGCTAGAAGAATGAAGTTGTTTTGCTGCTCATATTCACACAGACTTCTCACAAACTTCTTTCTTTATTATTTTTCGTGATTTCATGAATATAATATTTTTATTTGTCACATCTACCGAAAAAATAATATTTTTGTGATGCTTTTAGCTTTATTTATTTTTTTGTTATTTTTATTTTTATTATTATCTTGTATTATTTAATTTCAAGGAGATTGCTTGGTGTTGGTGTCTCTTGTTAATTTCACATTGTATTTTTGAAATGTACCTGCCTCCTCACAAACAAACTGTCCTTTTTGAAGGAAAACACACATAGGTGAGTATAATAAATCAAAAAAATTTATTAAGGGCTCATAACCAAAGAAAGAGGGAGGCAACGCTGGAGAAACAGCAGAAATTGGCGAAGCCTTTGGCCCCCAGGGCACACATCAACTATTTCCAGGCAAAATTGGTGGCCTGAAGAGTCCTTATCTAAGGGAGTTCAATCTGGTCCACAAGTCCAAGAGATGATGAACAGCAGCAGATGACATGTATTGTCCCCAGGCTGTGGTCATACAAGAGCCTGCATCTTTTGTCAGACCAGACTGAACCCAGGTCATCACTCTCTGGTCTTCCTTCCACACTTCCTATCATGCTGTGTCTGTGGTGGAGGAGTTGTGGCAGGAGGAGAATGGTCCAACTCACACAGGTGTGTTTTGGGTGTGATTTTGCCCCTCACCCCCTTAGTTAGTGTTTTATAAAGAATGTCCTCACACATGAGGCGTTGGCCCTCATGCATGTCCTTCAGTTTTGTGGCAGCCATGCAGGCAAAGGCCTCTTCATGAGTGGGGAAGGCTCTGAGGGACGCAGAAGCCTCCTGAATCAGCCTGAGTGCTGAATCCTGCACGTTACTCCCCTTCCTGGGTCTTTTGTTTGGAAGGCGGAGGGGAGGAACCTGCGATTCTGTCAGGCTCCTACTGGGCCCGGCCTTCTCCTGGCTGCCACTTAGCCCCGCCTCCTCCTGACTGCCACTAACCCCCGCCTCCTCCTGTGTGCCACATTCCACAGCTTCCTCCTGTGTTCCACATTCCACAGCCTCCTCCTGGCTGAGGTCTTCCTGTGTATGAAAAAGGGACATAGATTTAGTTTTTTCTTCATCAATCACAAATAATTTTCACCTCATGACTGTTGCAAATTGAATGTTAACAAATATAATTTTTCATTCTTGTCCCAATTATTTTTGCCCACTACTGTCTATTGATATGTAAAACACTTTATTAAATCAGCAATTAGTGATCAGTAATAACATCTAGGAAACATCATTTATGTTTTGCCAAGAAATATGTAGAACAATGCTATACCTGGCTCCAGCTGGGCTCCTCCACTTCTTCCTGGCTGGAAGTCCCAGGTTGGACATCGGAAGCCTTAGCTGGGGTGGAAGATAGAGTGGAAGGAAGAGTGGAAGGAAGGGTTGAGAGGGATTACCTGACTTCAGTCTGGTCTGACAGAAATCGCAGTCTCTCATAGTACCACAGCCTGGGGACATAAACGTCATCTGCTGCAGCTCCGGATCTCTGGGAATCCTGGACCTTCTTGCGCTCCCTAAGATAAGTGCTCATCAGGCCACCAATTTTGGCTTTTAAATAGGGGATGGTTGCTGTGGGGACCACCGGCTTCACCAACTACAGCAGTTTCTCCAGCGCTGCCTGCCTCTTTTGTTTATGATTACAATGCGGGTGTTTCACCTGCCACAGACAGGGCAGCTTCCTGTATTTGTCTATGAACAGGGGGAGGAAGTTGTGGTCATTGAAGCCATCCATTTTCTCTGCAATACAAACCCTAACGTCAGGCTAAAGTCGCCTAATCTTGTCCCAACATAGGCCTTAACCTATAAGCAGTATAGGCCTAAGTTTAAATGTTACCTTCGTTATCACGATCGGCGCTTTCGAGACTCCTTCCTCCGCTCACAGATCATACGTACTACGCACGCGTGTTACGCGTTATATACCCTGCGCATGCGTGAAACTCCGCCCGCTCCTGAAGTTCTTTCTAGTCTATTCCCCGCCCCTTCTTGTTCGACGCAGTGGGGGAAGAGCACATGGCGGAGACAGAGCAGGTGCGTGCTAATTACAGCAACGAGAAGGAGGAGGAAAGCCTGGATTTAAGGCCTCAAATATGTCCTTTGGGGAGATGTTGGAGATGGTCGACATACTGAAAAGGGCCAACTATGACAGGAAGTATGGACCTCACCCCAACCCCAATGTCAGAAAGGCCAAGATCATGACTAAAGTTGTGAAGAGTCTGCACCGGAATTTTGGGGTAAGACGATCCAAGGATCAACTGAGGAAGCGGTGGTCGGACCTCAAATTAAGGGAGCACGATCAGTATAGAAGGATCAGGAGAGTGCTTCAAAAAAGTAAGTAGTTGTGCTGTGTTCCTATTCTTTATTTGTATTACGTTCGTGATGCTCCGTGTGCTTTTCTTAACTGTTATACAGTTTAAAATGGCAACTTTCATGTTCATGGGCACATTATTCGTTCGTATGAAACATTGTTCGTTCGGCCTAGAAAACACCATGTTTTGTCCAGATGCAGTTCAATACATTTTTTCAGGCATACTTCTGTTAAATAAATTTTGGTGTCTAGATGGGTTTGGAAATAGAATGTAATGCAAACTAGATTCTGTGTAAGGAGAGGACACTCAGCAGCTGTTTACACATCTGGACGCTGGAGCACTAGTGTGGGACAAAAGAACACCCTTTTTATTAGGGGGCTCACACAGGTGTTCCAGTGTATACTATAGGGGTGATTCCATCTGTGAAGCTTGCACAAAACAGGTAAGTATTCAAGCTTGACAACGTAAATAAATATTTCTTCATCTTGGAACTCTGCCAAAACAGACAATTGTACCCCACTTCCAAGCAATGTTTCATATTCCTATTTCTGCCACAAAATATCTGTGTGCTAAGTATACCTTTTTTTTTTTTTACATAGGGGAGAAAAGACTCGGAGGACACCACTCATCCGAGGAGACAACAGACCCCCCACCTCATGAGGAAGTGGAAATCCCCCAAAGCCAACAGGAGGAGGAGGAAGGAGACGTGGTGGAAATTGTCACCACAACAGGTGAGTGTCTGCGACCACAGGCTCAGGTAAGAGATTGATGCCGGGATATTTATAATACATGGTGTGTTTTTGTTTCTATATTATTAGGTGATCGTGATTTTGTGGATGAAGGTCATTTCCCCAGTGAAACTGCCCAGATCCTGATTGATGTTTTAGGGAGAGTTTAAAACCCCTCCAAATCCCTTATTTAGTTGTGTTTTTTTTACAGAAAAAAATTATCTAATTTTTTGACATATTCTCGAAAAGCCAAATTTTGAAGATGCACACAGTGATGCACACAATATCAGACATGAGTATTTATAAACTGTGTTTGATATTGCATTCAGATGGGGTATAGTCACCGCTGGAAAAGCCAAATTTTGAAGATGCACACAAATTGCCGAATGTCAACATATGCTATCTGCCATCGCGGGAGAGCAATGTAGGCGTTTTGGGGGTGCAACCCCTTCCTCAATAAGAAAGTAGCTGAGAGGAAGGGGTTGCACCCCCAAAACACGTCCCTTGGTCCCCCATGATGGCAGCTAGCACATGTTGACATTCGGCAATTTGTGTGCATCTTCAAAATTTGGCTTTTTTAGCGGTGACTTCACCATCTGAACGCAATATCAAACACAGTTTATAAATACTCATGTCTGATATTGCCTTCAATTTCTAACAAAGTTCAACTTTGTAAGTTCCAGATGTGTGTATTTCTTGTTGGTTTTAAACATGCCTGTTTTACCTTAAATGGACATTCCTACTTTTATTAATGTGACCAAAAAAAATGTTATACAACAAACATGTTGGTTTGTTTTAAAAACCTTTTATAAATGCACATGTGATTGTACTTGTATTAAAAAGATTGATAATCAAGAATGTGTGGCTTCTTCTTTCAATGCTCCAAAATTTTTGGTGTGGTAAAATTGGTGTTTTCTGTGACAATGGGGGTTATTTCCTAAGGGCAAATCCACTTTGCACTAGAAGTGCCGTTTCAGTGCTGTGTCAAGTGCACTTGTAGTGCAAAGTGTCTTTGCCTTTAGTAAATAACACCCAACAGTGCTTTCTAATGTTACACAATCACGCCATTTTCAGGACTCCCCAAATTTCACTTAGGGTCAGCTAAAAGAAACACAAGCAGTAAATGTCAGCAAATATTTTAGTAGTTAAAATTTGTTTTTTATTTAAAAAATGCCTCAGACATTGTCTGGCATATTGATGGCCCCCCTACCCGCAAAGTATTCCATGTATCTTAGACGAACCTCGCGGGCACTCAGGGGGGGCAAGCCAGGACGGACAGCTTCAAGCGCCGTCAGGGTTGGTTCGTTTACATTAATTCCAGATTCAGGCCCAACTGAGCCAGCTTAGTTCCAAGAATTTCTCCTTAAAAAGTTTCAGAGAACACAGCAAGCCACGATGATATGATTGAGTTTATACTCCACCATGTGTATGGGTGTAAGAAATAGGCGGAACCGGCAGGCCATTATTCCAAACGTGTTCTCCACCACTCTTCTGGCTCTGGCCAGCCGGTAATTAAAATCCCTCTGGTCCGGGGTGAGGGTCCTCATAGGGAATGGCCGCATAAGATGGTCCCCCAGTGCAAACGCTTCATCCGCAACGAAGACGAATGGGAGTCCTTCCACATTGTCTTCTGGAGGTGGCAAGTCCAAGCTGCCATTCTGGAGACGCCTGTAGAACTCTGTCTGGGCAATGACTCCACCATCTGACATCCGGCCATTCTTCCCCACATCCACATACAGGAATTCATAAGTAGCCGACACCACCGCCAACATCACAATACTATTGAACCCCTTGTAGTTGTAATAGTATGACCCTGAGTTGGGTGGTGGGATGATGTGGATGTGTTTCCCATCAATTGCCCCTCCGCTGTTAGGAAAGTCCCACCACTGGGCAAAGTGGAAGGCCACAGTCTGCCATTCCTGTGGGTTGGAAGGAAACTGTGGAGTCAAACAAGAGTAAAAATTAATCATTTTGCACATAAACATGGAAAGCAGATTAGACACAAACATTCTTGGCCAACATCAACCTACTTATCAAGATAATAATAGGATACAAAAACTTAAAACAGTATTCAGGCAGGCCCTTGCACTACATGCTTTGGGGAATTCATCCATAAATATGACCACAAAAGAGGTGGGTATAGTGTGTAGGGGTTTGGCAAAGTCAGCAGATAGCGGATTGGTATCAGCTGAGTTAGCAGTTGGGGGGAGGGAGGGTTCCAAAAGATTTTGTGACCCAAATAAAAACCCTCTGGCACTCTGCCTGAATTTAAAGCACACATCACAATTTTACACATTTTAGGGGGTATTTAGGGTAAAGCACTACTATGGAGCTGACAAAATACATTGTTAAGTGACTACACGAGGTGAATATAGGGCCAGGATAGCATGCTAGGGAGGTAAGTAAAGGCAAATATGTAAGAAGGACAAAAAAATTACATAAAAATCCAGCATGCATGAGGACTAAGGGGACATTCACAGCATATTACAATCATGGTAATTAGGGAATGAGGAAAGAAATACATTACATTATCAAACATTATATACAATAAAATGTGATGTTAAAGGATAAAAATCTTACCTTCATATACTCCTTCTGCAGGACCTGGATGATGGCAGAACAGGTCTCCGGGATAATGATCCCCAGAGCCTGGGGGGGATGCCTGTCGAGAATTTGAGGTCCTGCAGGCTTCTCCCCGTCGCCAAGTACCGCAGGGTTGCAACTAGCCTCTGCTCCGGAGTGATGGCTTGCCTCATGCAGGTATCCTGCCTGCTGATATAGGGGGTCAGCAAAGCCAACAAACGGTGAAATACGGGGTCCGTCATCCGGAGAAAGTTCCTGAAATCATCAGGATTATTCTCACGGATCTCAGGGAGCAAAGGCATGTGACAGAACTGGTCACGCTGGAGCAACCAATTCTTGGTCCATGAACTCCTCCCCACCCTGTTCATGGACTGGGCTTGTGTCAAGGTAAGGACCCCAACACCAAGCCCCCGCACAGCACGAACTCTACGATGAGTACGTATACGCAACATGGCTAGAAAATGGTCGGCTGCTCAGAACGAAGTAACAAAACGCACTGAAGAACAGCAAGGCTTGTGAAGAGCGACATGAAAATCAGTAACGAATGAACAAGAACACAATGACAAGTCAAGAGTAACTCGCTGCACAACTGAAGAATAGATAAAAACTCACAAGCACAAACTGAACAGCAGAAATACGATCTGAAAACCAGGAGTCTGAAAAAGCGCGAATCGTCTCTCACCAAACTTTTACTAACACGAGATTAGCAAAAGGAGCCCAAAGGATGCCGCGCTTAGTACTGAACTGCCCTTTTATAATCTCGTCGTATGTGGTGTACGTGACCGCGTTCTTGGCGATTGGAAATTCTGACAACTTTGTGCGACCGTGTGTAGACAAAACAAGTTTGAGCCAACATCCGTCAGAAAAAATCCATGGATTTTGTTGTCGGAATGTCCGATCAATGTCCGACCGTGTGTACGGGGCATTATAGATCCTCTTAGGAACATTATTATTATGGATCCGAAAAAATGCTGGGTCAGCAGACACTGGGAAATCCGTGAACTTCTCAGAGATACAGCAAACCTCTGACCAGAAGAACTGCAGAGAAGGGCGTGACTAGAATTAAAATTTAACTCTTAATCTGAAATCCTTCACCATAAATGTAACGTTAACCTTACAGCAAATGTGAACTTTGCCATTCAGGGAAAGATAACCTTGCTTAGAGTAAGAAGGATAAGCAGCTTGTACTTTCCTTTCACGTGTTCCCTGCCACACATTTCGGTCCTGGAGAATAGCCTCTCTCCTTCTAGGTATGGAGGCACAGATGATTCTCTCTTCTGCCTCCCCACAATAGGATGAAAAAATACAGAAATCCATCTAGTTCAACAAATAAAAAAATAAGCAAATAGAAAACCTCCATATACAGAACCTTATACCCACAGCTGATCTAGACTAGAGGAAGGCAAAAAGAAAAAGAAAATCTTTTAAAGCATGGTCAAATTTTCACAGGAGAAAAATATTTTCTGATTCCCCACTGCTATATGGTGGTGATGAGAGGTTACTCACCCCTGTTCCTTAGGTTTGAATAGGCAAAGCACAGATTCACTTTAGACACTAATCTGGCTCTATCCCTAATACTTCACTCAACACACAACCCCCTAAATCAATATTCCCATCATAGTCTCTTATCCTTGACCCCAATCATAACACAACTCATTAGCTAACAGCAACTCCTCAATTCACATATTTTCCTTGTCAAGACAAACTATCAATGCTGTATCCATATAGTGCCTATATGCATGCATCATACAAACAAATCTACACCCCCAAAACAACTGCTCCAACTTAAAAAAAAAAAAAAACAAGTATAAATGAAGGCCATATCTATAGGTGCAGATTACATCCCTGGGTATGTTTAACATTTTCCTCTAGCAACTTTACCTACTATACAGTGATACTCTTGTAGAGGTTTCTCTAGATCTAGCCTCTAGATGCCCCATGAGTATATCGATATTGCCTGTCTCCAAGGTCATATAATGGATGTCATTTGCTTACTGGGTGTTGGCAGTAGGTCTGACACCTAATCAACAATACAGGCAGCCATCCTTTGCTATGCTTTGTGTGACAGTGGTAGATGGCCTTTGATAAGTGATGCTGGGAATCTTGAATGTAATAGTCCCCAGGCACCAATCTATGGGCATACCACTACTACAGGGATGGAGTATGGGGGTGGGATAAAACTGTAATCAGGTTTCTTTCTCAATAAGGAGATTTTTCTTTTCTATTCCTGTCCCAAAGATTCAACAGGAAGTGAGAGGATATCTTTTCAATGTGAGGAAAATCCCCACTTTGAAAAATGTTATGGGAACAAGCAGGGGCGTTGCTAGATCTACAAAAGATCTGGGGCTAGAGCCCATAGCCGCGTAGTAAAGAAAGTCATACCCTTGGGCGGGCATACACATGTCTATACAGTAATATACGTAATATACGTGTGTGTATATATCCCCAGAGAGCCCCCCCCTTATATCAGGGTCCCCAGAGAGCCCCCCCCTTACATCAGGGTCCCCAGAGAGCCCCCCTTACATCAGGGTCCCCAGAGAGCCCCCCTCCTTACATCAGGGTCCCCAGAGAGCCTCCTCCTTACATCAGGGTCCCCAGAGAGCCTCCTCCTTACATCAGAGTCTCCATTGAGCCCCCCCTTGCATCAGGGTCCCCAGAGAGCTCCCCACTTACATCAGGGTTCCCAGAGAGCCCCCCTTACATTAGGATCCCCAGATAGCCTCCCCCTTAAAATCAGGGTCCCCAGAGAGCCTCCCCCTTGCATCAGGGTTCCCAAATAGCCCCCCACTTAATCAGGGTACCCAGAGAGCCTCCCCTCCCCTTGGGGACCCCTGCAGAGACTCGGGGCTATGGGCCCCAGATTCGGGGCTATAGCCCCAAAAGCCACCCCCTAGCAATGCCCCTGGGAACAAGTGTCCTTATTGAAGAACTTAGTCTCTATTCTTTTTCTGGTGACAATTCACATTTTGGGATTTTCCCTCACATTTAGTACCGGTAACAAAAGTCACCAGGGACAAAAATGTATAGTGATTCTCCTCAGCAGGGACAAAGACAGCAAAAAAAAAAATCTGGCAAAGGTTTTAACATTTCCACAATTCAAACTCCACAAAAAAGTGTTGCCTTTGTTTGCACTTTAAACTACTTTTTTTTAGATGGGTGAGCAATGAACAGCTCACAGAAAACCCAAGAGAGAAATAGTCTGGCATTGAAATCTGAAAGTTACATTTTTAGTGTTACATGTGATATCTTTCACAAGATCTGTTGGGAAACTGTCCTATTCACACAATGCAGGTGCCAGCACCCAGAAACATGAATCAGCCAGTGTTGAAACTGAATCACATGCAGGCAGTCCCTTTACATACCAACAATGTGAAATCTCTATACTCATCAATTGGTACTTACTGTACATTGCAATTTCAAAGGGGAACATTTAAATCTGTATTTACTAACGGTTTACAATAGCTGTGGTTACTGACTTATAGCGGGGACTAGTTTCTGACTGTACCTCTGTATTTTAAAACATGTGGATAAGCAGTGTATTTTTTTTAATCATATAGCAATGCATACTTCCCAAATCTCCTGTTTTTGATTGGGCAGTTTTGGTTCTGTCTGTCTGTCCCTACAGAATTGCTTACTCTGTAGCCAGATGCAGCAAGATGTCACTCTGCCCAAACACTGCTGATTCTCGATCGCTAGCTATGGGAACGACATCTTGCTGCCTCACCTACAGAGGAACCGATTCCATGGGGACAAACAGGTAGCCTCTTAGTGATCTTGCCACTGGTGATTCCTACAAATTGGCAGTGGTAGTATGGGTAGTGGTAGAGTCGTCCACCTGACATCAGCCTTATAGTGCATTAAAACTTTCATCAATTTCCTGCATTTTTTTTCTCACAAAATGCTGCTATAAAGAAAAAGTGTGGTGCATTAATTCTTCAAAATCCATGTAAGTGGGGGTGTGTCTGTCTACATACACTGGCCCCATTCATCCAGCTACAATGCCATTTAATGCATACATTGCACTAAAAAGCAAGTTCCACTCATTGTATCATTACCCTTAATTTATTGCAGTAAAAAAAATGCCTAGGTGAGAGCAATGTCACAATCTCCCTGGGGAATTCAATTCATGGAATGTTGAGTATTCCAAATCTTGCAAGGACATGCTCCAATACTGTGGAACACCTTATTGTTAAATTTGGGATACTCAGCATTTCCCAGAATCTTGGATTGCAATGTTACGCTATGCAGTAAGGAAGCCAAGGGTAAGTATATTTACTATTTTTTTCTCTGCAGTTTTTTTTTTAAATGCTGATTTTTTGTGGGGTAAATATATATAGAGCTGACCTTGAATCTTGCATAAATATTTTTTTATTAAAGTTGATTTTTAGTGCAATGTATGCATTAAGTGACGTATAAATGGTTTGTTTGGACGACACTGATACAACTAGCTGTGCCCGATGTATAAAGTGTATGTAGCCTCAGATATATACAGTATACAATGCTATGTTTCAGCAGCAGGATAAGAACTTCCTGTCCTGCTGGGAGCTTTATGCAGTGCCTTGAAAAAGCATTCATACCCCTTGAAATTTTCCACATTTTTCCATGTTACAACCAAAAATGTAAATGTATTTTATTGGGATTTTACGTGATGGACCAACACACAGTAGCACATAATTAGATGAAGTGGAAAGAAAATGATCAATGGTTTTCAATTTTTTTTACAAATAAATATCTGAAAAGTGTGGCATGCATTTGTATTTAGCCCCCTTTACTCTGATACCCCTAACTAAAATCTAGTGGAACCTATTGCCTTCAGAAGTCATCTAATTAGTAAATAAAGTCCACCTGTGTGTAATTTAATCTCAGTGTAAATACAGCTGTTCTGTGAAGCCTTCAGAGGTTTGTTGGAGAACCTTAATGAACAAACAGCATCATGAAGGCCAAGGAACACATCAGACAGGTCAGGGATAAAGTTGTTGAGAAGTTTAAAGCAGGGTTATGTTATAAAAAAATATCCCAAGCTTTGAACATCTCACAGAGCACTGTTCAATCCATGATCCGAAAATGGAAAGAGTATGGCACAACTGCAAACATACCAAGACATGGCCGTCCACCTAAACTGACAGGCCGGGCAAGGAGGCATTAATCGGACAACAACCCATGGGTCAAGAGGCCCATGGTAACTCTGGAGGAGCTGCAGAGTTCCACAGCTCAGGTGGGAGTATCTGTTCTCAGGACAACTATTAGTCATGCACTCCACAAATCTGGCCTTTATTGAAGAGTGGCAAGAGGCAAGCCATTGTTGAAAGAAAGCCATAAGAAGTCCTGTTTGCAGTTTGCAAGAAGCCATACAGGTTTGCTCTGTTCCTATATTTTCTCAAGATGGCGGGTACCCCCTACATCCCACACATCAGAAGAATGCGGAACTGAAGATAAAACCAAGGACAGCCAAACCTCGTTATGAAGATTCTCCATCTTCTTTTCTATCTTTACCAATGAGATGTACCTATTAGACTAACATAGCAATGACATATTTTTGTGTATAAAACATTATCACCGCCTTGAATAAATCAGAAGTGTAAAAAGTAACGGTGCTGAGCGTGTCTCAGAGAGTTTACTTTTATATGCATGCATATCCACACTTTCCAATTAGAGACAGCAGCAGATAACCTTGAGCTCGATTGAAGCTCTTAATCTTTTCCTTAACAGCTGGTGCCAAAACCCGGGAGCTTCAGGCTACAGTCGAAGCCACACCGCGATAACGTTTTGAGCGGCTAAACTGATAAAGATAACAGAGGGGGTCTTTGCGCAGCCCTAACAGTACGGTAAGTTTTTTTATATTCTTACCACTGTATGACTTCTTATCTTTCGGTTGACCGCTGGATTCTGTTGGTATGCTGAGACTGTCTTAGAGGCAGAAATCATTACCTTGCCTGAGGCTGTTTTAACAAACCTGCCGATGGGTTTCTGCTGACTGTATTTTTTGTTCACTGTCTGCCATTCTTTGGGCTACGAAACTTAGCAGTCTAAAAGTGCTACATGTGTGTATGTGTGTTCTCATCACCAGACGAGCTGTTGGCCTCTGAGATGAGATGTATCCTTGTAGCAGATGGTCATAGACGGGTTACTCAAGGTTTGTCGGACCTCTGAGGGTTCTCAGCTGCTGGCTTTGCAGTCTGAGAGTGTTACAGATGTCTCACCCCCAGACGAGCTGTCGGCCTCTGGGGGTAGAGGTGTAACAGACGACTATAAACAGGGTTAAAGGGGAGTTGTCTGCCCCTGTGGTTTATCTTAGCCTGCTGAAATTTTGCAGTTCGAAGAGTGGCAGGTGTAATGTCCTATCCTGAGTGTATTTGTGGTTTACTGTTTGCTATACACGAGAGGGGTTGGGGACTGGTGAAGGTCGGAGGGGGGGCTACCCGTGGGATCTGTTGGGTCACGGGCTGTTGCTCCCTACTACCCCTGACGTGTTTGTTCTTGTTCTGAGATTAACCGTACATTACAGGGTTATAGCAGACAGTAGCAGAGCCGCAGCGTTATGTGCCCCCACCCAAGGAATTTGTTGTTAAGGAGCAGTGAGAAGAATATTAACCCATTAGTTGTACGTATTCTCCTCTCAAGCCGTTAGCCGAGAAACAGAGAGAAAAAGGAATGTGATATTGTGAAGAGGAGAGAAGATGTTGAAATAGTTAACAAAGTTGAACGAAGTGGCATAAGTTATGTTGCTAAAGAAACAGGGAGAAAAATCCTGTGTGATAAAGAAAATTGGATAAAGGAAGTTAAGAAAGATGGCAATTGTACTATATTATGTATCACAGAGTTGATGATATGTGAACCACCGCGCTATGTTGGAACTTGAAACAAAAGGAGGAAAGGGACAGCACTGCCCTCCGCCTAACAACCACTCCCTTCTCATCGCCCAAGTACAACCCACTGTGACAACTCAGCCCGGCGGCCATCTTAGTGCACCCATGCCTTCACTTTCTACCCAGCCCAGTGCACTTCCTGCCGGCGGCCATCTTGGTACACCGAGTAAGCTTAAACACAGCTTGTACCCAGCCCTCCCTGTTTTAAACCAGGATGGTTCATAATACACACCTGTCTTCCCCAATACGGAAGCATCACATTCCCAGGCTGGATATGTTAATGATGAAGAAGCATCTGAGTGGGAAGCCCAACAACAGGCAGCAAGGCCACCCGCTGATTTAACCCCCAATCCGGCTCCGGACTCACAGTTCCGAGAGGATCTCAAACACATGCTGGCAACCATAAAGAACAGTGCCCCTTGCCAGCCCCCGCCCCAACAACAGTCTTGGTTACCAGAAGGGGCACCAGTGATGTATGTCGCTTTTACTCCATCACAAGCAGCGGCCTTAGTGACAAGTCTGCCAGACCCAGAGAAGCAGCCAATTCCCTTCTACCACAGGATAGTGCAGATACAAGAAACTTACTCAGCTGCCTGGAGAGACTTGATCAGCCTATGCCAAATCAAAGCAGGACATGTCTTTTGGCCGGTCATGCAGACGGCCTTCAATGATGCCTGCCTGACAAGTGCCACTTCCTACACCTCAGGCGTGGAGTTCTGTGCACAACTCCACGACTGGGCAAAGGAGAAGTTGACGGATCAGACCACCACAATCCAAGATATTACCCAAGATAAAGGGGAGTCTGAAGAAGTATCACGCTAGACTCATACAGGCCTTTGATGATCAGAACTTCTCCCACTATGAAAAGACACACACACACATTTCCTGCATGGGAATGGATGGGGTGCCCGGCTCCAGTCCACTTACTGAGCCACTCCAAGTGGGGACATTTCCTGATTTGCTTGCCAGATTCGTGGTGTCCTCTACATGTCCCTTGAATCTACTAGGAGCTGAGGTGTTGTCCAGACTACAAGCCTCAATCATGTACACGCCTGAAGGGGGAATGAAGTTACAAACTCCCCTATCTTTAGAAGGCTCATCTGCTTTGTGTTCTCTGCCTCTCCTGATGACACTTCATGAAGCAATAACGTCAAGTTCAATACTGCAGGCAGTACCTGACAGAATCCCTGTGTGCCTATGGTCCACAGGACCGAAAGACAACGGTCACTTAAAGGTGCCACCAGTTTCAGTCAAGCTAAAAGAGGGCACATCATTGCCCCGGAAACCACAATAACCCCAAGAAGAGAACCCCTAAAGGAGAACCAGGTACCTGCGGTGGATGCCTTTGACTGCAAAGTACCTCACAGAGGTGGACCTTACAAACGCTTTCTTCAGTGTCCACCCTCACCCTTCCTGCTGGTACCTTTTTGCATTCATCCACGGAAAGAAACAGCAACATACCTAAACAGTTGTGCCACAAGGGGCACAGAACTTTCCAAGCCAGTTTGCAAAAGCTATGGCCATCATCCTTGACACAAGTGGAACACCCGGAAGTAATTCTCCTTCAATCTGTTGAAGTCACCACAGAAAGCCTGTTGTGCTATCTTGCCAACCAGGGGAGCAAAGCCTCAAAGCCCAAATTGCAGTGGTGCTTAACATCTGTCATTTTCCTTGGACAATGTTTGTCCCATGGGACAAGACACCCCACTGAAGACAGGGTGCAAGTAATCTCTGACATCCCACTGCCACAAGGCCAGAAATCCCTTTATGCCTTCCTTGGACTAATTTCCTAGTGTGGAGCATGGATTCCAGAAGCCTTCCTACTGATGCTCTGCAATCAGACCCCTTCCAGATGTCTCCCGAAGAAATATCTAACTTTGAGGCCCTCATCAAGTGCGCCATCCCCGGCGCTAGGGCTCCCAGACTACGACAAAACGCTCAAGCTTTTTGTATCCGAACGTCTGGGACATGCTGCAGATGTACTCACCCAATCACACGGCATCAGCCTACGCCCCATAGGATATTATTGCTGTTGGCTGGATGCTGTAGCAAGAGGAGGCCTATTGTGTCTGCAAGCTGGCTTTGCTGCACAAACCTTGCTTGACAAAACTTTGAACTTGGTCCTCGGACACTGCCTCGTTCTGCTTGCTCCCCATGACGTTGTTGCCATATTCAACCAAGATCCAGCCGAAACACTTGTCCACTACCAGACACTTGAGACTCCTGTGTTCCCTCCTACTGGACAGCATTACTCTATTAAGTTGTCAAACACTGAACCTACCACCCTTCTTCCACTTCTCGAGGGGGGAAAGGAGGAGAAGTAGAGTCTTGACTTGTCACCCCATGACTGCATCAAACTAATACGACTGGAAACCACGCATCTCCCCCCTGTGAGTGAAATACCCCTGCAAAATTCAGACCTAACAATTTTTGTTTGCTGATGAACATGGCAAATACCACACAGGACACGCAGTCACCACTGAAAACACTGTTCTACAAGCTGAAGCCTTACCACCGGTGATGTCTGCACAGGAGGCAGAGCTGTAAGCACTTACTACAGCATGTAAATGGGCAGAGGGAAAAAGAGCCAACATTCATATGGACTCAAGATATGCTTCCAGCATTGCCCATGATTATGGTGCTATCTGGAAGGACAGAGGATTCCTGCCGGCTGCAGGAACACCTGTGAAAACTTGATGGATGCCTTGCTTCTCCCAACCCAAGTGACTATTCTGAGTAAAAGCACATGACAAAATGAACTCAAAGGAAGCTTGAGGCAATCATGTAGCCAATTCAGCTGCCAAACAGACATCTAGTGGTCCACGGGAAGTGGACAGCAGGGTGGTAGAAAAAGACCACCCCGTGCTTACCTTACAGACTCTCCCAGTGGACAGAGTTTATCTAAAAGAACTACAGGAAACAGAAAGTCCGGATGAGAAGGAAAGCTGAAAACGGAGAGGAGCAACTCTCAGAAATGGACTATTCGAGTGCAACAAGAAGCCTTGTCTACCCAGGAGTATGTACCCAGCCGTTGTGCAATGGGCATATGGAGCTACTTGACAAAGACTTTTATGAACTCTCTTATCAACAAGTGTTGCACCAAGAGTTACTCCACTGACCGACAACTTCTGCAGATCATGCATTTTCAGCACCAAATGTAACCCAGGATGCACAGAAAAGGCACAGAAGAAGCACCTGGCAAAAGCCCTATACCCCATTCCAGAGGATGCAAATTGATCATTCCCAAGTGCCAAGATTCAAATACGCCCTAGTGGAAGTGGTCATGACTGCCAGGACCACAGCTAAGAAACTACTGAGTGAGATAGTATGTAGATTTGGGGTCCCAGAGGTGATATTGAGAGATCAGGGCCCAGCCTTAACAGCAACCCTTACAAAAGAGATTTGGGCAGCACTGGGGGTTCAGTTGGCACTACACACCCCATACCACCCTCAAAGTAGCGGGAAGGTAGAAAGGATGAATGGGACACTAAAAAAACAGGATGTTAAAATGGCCCAAGAGACTAACATGAGTTGGCCAGACAGTTTGCCCATTGTCCTGATCAGTGTCAGACACACTCCCAGGGGAAACATGCCCTATCCCCTTATGAAATTTTGTTTGGTTCAGCTCCCAGACTTAATTGTTACTTTCCACAACAGTTACAGTTGCAGTCTGATGTGTTGACTAATTATGTAACCACTTTATTACGAGAATTAACCTGAATGCATGTCCAGGTGTTTTCTTCCATTCCAGATCCTGAATTAGATACAGGAACACACCAACTACTGTCTGGAGATCCTTGAGCCAAGATATGATGGTCCATTCCAAGTTTTGCTGACCACAGCCACCTCAGTCAAGTTGGCCAGGAAGAAAACCTAAATGCACGCTTACCACTGCAGGAGAGCGTGTTTTCGGAAGCTGCATATCCTTTTTCTGTTTGATCGGGGGGGAGGGGCCCAGGAGGAGGCCATCACAAAAATGATAACATAATTACATTTTGGTATAACTCGTCAGGTACACATGTGACCACCTTTACTTTAGATTACTGTGACATAGTACCTTGTCCGTTTGACCCTTCATGGCAATGTCATCGGTACTGTCATGAACAGGTGTGACCAGAACCGTGTGGTCTGCGACAGAGGACACCAAAACGTATATAAGTGAAAATATAATAATTTATTAAAGTAAGTGAATAATATAGTACAACCAACTCCAATATGACACAGTGCAATAACCAACCACAGACAGAGACCCACAAATAACAACAGACAGATAAGTACAATAAATGGGAAATACCAGGATCATAAACAATAGCCAGGCCAGGGTTATACACAGCAGATCAGCAGATGGACAGGGGATGTTCCGGAGACATAAACGTAAGCCAGGCCAAGGTCATACACAGGGAGATCAGCAGATGGGGTATGGAACACAGGACAGGGAGAGGATGGATGGATCAGACTGCAGGCAGGGATGCAAGGTAACAGGTGGGAAAGGATAGGGATTGGGACAGGGAGACAGGATCAGGTTCAGGGCACAGGAACAGGTTCAGAATCAGGATCAGATCACAAGCTAGCAGGTCAGGGGGCAATGAAGAAACCAAGGCAAACATGTGAGTGCTTGCCGGGTATTTATAGTCCTGTGATTGGCCTCAAGAGACACCTGATTGTAGGAGGTACTGTCTGCTCCACACTGCCAGGATCCATCCGCTGGTGGACGCCAGTACTGCGGCCCAAAGATGACATAACATCAGCAGGGAAAAGCTCTCCTGACAGTTCCAAACTGCCGGGAGACACCTGCTGGTGGACTTCAGTAATGCATGCCAAATGACAGATATTACCAGCGGATGGAACATTTCCTGACAGGTACAGTGACATCCTTGACAGTAAGGATATATATGTATGCCACACAGACAGTTACTGGGGACAGAGTTGTGGTTCCAGGGGGGGCCAGTGGGTTGGAACACAGGGCCAGACTGGGTGACCCCAGAGTGCATTAGACAAGAAAGATGAAAATAGAAAGCCCCTGATAAGCCGAATGACTTTGCAGAAGACAGGTATTAAACCGGGTCCAGCCCCTTGGTGATGTGTATTGGATCTGTGGGAATTTGAAAATCAGGACCAGATTAGAGGGAATCTGGACCAGTGAATGTGCTCTTGCAAAGGTCATTATGCCCCCCATATCCTAACCGAAGATACCCCTGATGCATACAGTGACCCAGCACACAGTCAGAGGTGGAAGCGAGCAGTTCTCTCCGGAAGCTTTGACCCTCATGTATACATAGATGCCATAGGGGTTCCAAGGGGGGTCCCTGATGAATTTAAAGCTAGGGACCAGGTAAAAGCTGGTTTTGAGTCTTTGATCCCCAAAATAACTGTCAACAAGAATGTAGATTGGATTAACTACATATACTATAACCAACAGAGATTCGTAAATTACACTAAAGATGCCCTCCAGGGAATTGCTGACCAGTTAACCCCCACTTCCTATATGACATTCCAGGACCAGATGGCCTTAGACATGGTGTTAGCTGAGGAGGTGTTTTGTAAAATCATAGGAAAAAACGGGAACCTGCTGCACCTACATTCCTGATAATACTGGCCCAAATGGTAAGGTTACTCTAGCTAAAAAGAAATTAGAAGATCTGTCATTGGAGTTGAAGAAGAACTCAGGTATCACAGGCCCATGAGATCAATACTTTAGCTGGATGAGTGGGTGGCAGAAGGTGCTCGCCCAGATAGGGGTAACAGTATTAATAATCCTGGTTCTTTTAACCCTGATTGTATGCTGTATTCTACCTTTTGTAAAAAAGTTAATGAGCAAGGCAGTAGACAATAGCACACCTACATTTCTCCACCAAGAAGAAGAGGACCCCCTTATGATGGAAGATGACAAACCCTTCACTCCTCTACAGTCACTCCCTGTTCAAAATCTCATAATCCTATAAGGTTATAGGGATAGATAGCGCCTGACCGCACCTCTCCAGCTGTATCGAGGAGGGTAGTGAACAAGTTGCTGCCTAACTCTATATGCAGCCTAAAAGAGTTGCTGAGGAGAATGGGCCAGGCGAAGTAGGACCTTTAGTATTAGGGACAGAAAAGAGAAAATAGCCATTTTAGGGGGGGCTGTGAAGGAATGTAATGCAGATAATAATAATAATCTGAAAATGTCTATTTTTTTATGTGCATACATATTTTTTTCCTTACTCATTATATAAGTATACAGGTTTGCTCTGTTCCTATATTTTCTCAAGATGGCAGGTACCCCCTACATCCCACACATCAGAAGAATGCGGAACTGAAGATAAAACCAAGGACAGCCAAACCTCGTTATGAAGATTCTTCATCTTCTTTTCTATCTTAACCAATGAGATGTACCTATTAGACTAACATAGCAATGACGTATTTTTGTGTATAAAACATTAGCACCGCCTTGAATAAATCAGAAGTGTAAAAAGTAACGGTGCTGAGCGTGTCTCAGAGAGTTTACTGTTATATGCATGCATATCCACACTTTCCAATTAGAGACAGCAGCAGATAACCTTGAGCTCGATTGAAGCTCTTAATCTTTTCCTTAACACTCAGATCATACGCCGCACACTGCATCAAATTGGTCTGCATGGCTGTCGTCCCAGATAGGAAGCCTGTTCTAAAGATGATGCATAAGAAAGAACGCAAACAGTTTGCTGAAGACAAGCAGACTAAGGACATGGATTACTGGAACCATGTCCTGTGGTCTGATGAGACCAAGATAAACTTATTTGGTTCAGATGGTTTCAAGCGTGTGTGGCGGCAACCAGGTGAGGAGTACAAAGACAAGTGTGTCTTGCCTACAGTTAAGCACGGTGGTGGGAGTGTCATGGTCAGGGGCTGCATGAATGCTGCCGGCCCCGGGGAGCTACAGTTCAGTGAGGGAACCATGAATGCCAACATGTACTGACACATACTGAAGCAGAGCATGATCTCCTCCCTTCGGAGACTGGGCCACAGGGCAGTATTCCAACATGATAACGACCCCAAACACACCTCCAAGACAACCACTGCCTTAAGAAGCTGAGGGTAAGGGTCCTTTCACACTGAGGCGGATTGCAGGCGCTATTGCGCTAATAATAGCGCCTGCAAACCGACCCAAAGTGCCGCTGCTTTGCCTCCAGTGTGAAAGCCCTGAGGGCTTTCACACTGGAGCGGTGCGCTAGCAGGACGGGGAAAAAGGTCCTGCTAGCAGCATCTTCGGAGCGGTGAAGGAGCGGAGTGTATACCGCTCCTTCACCGCTCCAGCCCATTGAAATCAATGGGACAGCACGGCTATACCGCCGGCAAAGTGCCTCTGCAGAGGCGCTTTGCGGTGGTATTTAACCCTTTCTCGGCCGCTAGCGGGGGGGTAAAACCGCCCCCGCTAGCGGCCGAATACCGACGGTAAAGCGCCGCTTATAATACCGGCGCTTTACTGCCGACGCCGCCCCCGCCCCAGTGTGAAAGGGCCCTAAAGGTGATGGACTGGCCAAGCATGTCTCCCGACCTAAACCCTATTGAGCATCTGTGGAGCATCCTCAAACAGTAGGTGGAGGAGCGCAAGGTCTTTAACATCCACCAGCTCCGCAATGTCATCATGGAGGAGCAGAAGAGGACTCCAGTGGCAACCTGTGAAGCTCTGAACTCCATGCCCAAGAGGGTTAAGGCAGTGCTGGAAAATAATGGTGGCCACACCAAATATTGACACTTGTGGCCCAAGCTGTGTGTGGAGTTATTTTGAGGGGACAGCAAATTTACGCTGTTATACAAGCTGTACACTCACTACTTTACATTGCAGCAAAGTGTCATTTCTTCAGTGTTGTCATATGAAAAGATATAATAAAATATTTACAAAAATGTGAGGGGTGTACTCACTTTTGTGAGATACTGTATATAATGCCTAACGGGACTGCCAGAGACTGCAGACCTAATAGAGGAAATGGAGGCAGGGAAGATGCTGCAGAAGACAATATGAAGCTGGGAACATGTTACATGAGGCTAGTAGAGATCGATATGATTACCCTAATCAGTGTTCCCACTACAGACTGCTGAGGTCTGAGGGCTGCACGTGGCCCTCGGCAACAGTTTGGGCACCAGGGATATAGATGAAAAGGTCTTATAAATCAGAAATAAGGGCAGTAGATTTAGGGACACCTACCAGTAAGCAGTGTACATACTCTGGTCCCCCAACCAGTGAAGTAAAGGTCCCCAATTGTTCAGCCAAAGCAAGCAGCACTTCATCTTCATCATAGATCGTATCTGCAAGACAAAGGAATGTCAGCCACCGCTCTGTGCTCTGCCTTTCAGGAACTCACAGAAGTATGGCCAAAAGAGCTTTGCCCGCCCCTAAGAGCTTTGCCCGCCCCTCTCATTTAAACCCCTCCACAGTGCATCAATCTGCTCGTAACAATTTTTAAGATATAGAAGTAAGCACACCATTTGGGGTTGATTTACTAAAACTGGAGAGTGCAAAATCTTGTGCAGCTGTGCATGGCAGCCAATTAGCTTCTAACTTCAGCTTGTTCAATTAAGTTTTAACAAAAAAAAACAAATGGAAGCTGATTGGTTACTATGCAGAGTTGCACCAGATGTTTGCACTCTCCAACCCCCCCATATTTAAAATAACAGTCTCCAGTGTTACCTCTACCATTTCTGAAGCTAATCTTTTCCACACTACTACTATACTACTGCCTTTTACTGCACTGTATCTTTGTTCGGGGAAGACATCTTTATAGATATTAGGGTTTTTCTCCTATATGTCAGTGTTGCCCCCAATGATTCGTAGGGAATATTCAAAAGGAAGCAGGAAAACGAATATCCACAAAATGAATGAAGCGGAGAGATCTTCACACTGCAGGTTCTCATTTACAGATTCCTCTCCAGCAAGGAGAACACTTCAAATCTGAATGAACTAACAGGTAATATAAACACTCCAGCACCAATTACTGCCTTGTCATGTGTAGATTGTGCTTTTTTGGGAATCCTTATTCTATAAGTTACCCTTCTCTGACCTTATACCTCTTTGCTACCAGCCTTCTTCTGTAACTTGAAGCCTCCTGGTAACTTAAAAAAGACTAAATTACATCTAGCTTTCCTTTTACAACTAATTACCGAACACTTAAATATATAACCACTTGCCGACTGCCCTATAGCAGTTTTACTGCAACAGGGCGGCCATGCTATGCAGCATCACCTGTATATATACACATGCGCTTCATGTCCAGATCGCCAGGACGCGCTTTCATATACAGTTCATTATATGAAACGAATATTGTGGTGAGGATCCTATAATGTTCTGTGAGAGAAGATATTTCTTCCACCGAGTGTTACACCACGTGCGGAGAACCCCTAATGAAATTGCACTCACCAGAAATCTAGCAAACATCAGCTTTGAATGGTAATAATAGGTCTGCACCGATTCCTAAACGACCACCAGATGTCAGCATTACCCTTGGTAGCTCCAATAAAATATGTGGGAGAAATGGAATGTCCACATAGTGTGATATTGCTAAAACACTTCATTTAAAACATCCAGATATCCCCCCATAAGTAATAAGCGTACCAAAGAATATTGAAAAAAGGTGCAAATAAGAAAGTGCACTGTGCCTGTTGCGTATTCCAATCGGGCAGGTGTTAGGAGCGTTCGCCGCATGGAGCTACAACTATACGCTTCCTGATTCCTCCTTGGTCTGTGGAGCGCACGCGTCACTTCTGGTAGTTCACGTCCCTGACGAGTTTCATCACTTCTGGACTTCGTCTCAGGGCGTGAACTACCAGATGAGAGGCCGGTATTTATATCGGTGACAGGCGTAGCAACCAATCAGAGGAGACAAAACACAAACGGGGCCATAGACTCACGCCTATATGCGAGTTACTGTCAGCAGTGAGTGAAAAAGGCTCTCCCACGTATATGCTCCTATAGTTTAAACTTGATTGGTGCTAAACAAGCACCTTACCGGACTGAAATGGAAGTTGACATAAAAAATGATATATAAACTAAGTACATAAATGCTCAAAATTATACTTCATATACGCTGCGAGCCATTTTCACCTGCACAGATGCAAGAACAAAATAACGTTAATTAACAGCGGCTAAAAGGCAAAGGATCAAGCCTAAAACATAGCCTGCATAATTAACAATTCATTCTATGGATAAATTAAACTTATTTCTCAATAAGATACATATATGGTAAATGGTACCCGCCATCACTAGGTACATAAACTAAATATTAAAACATACGAAGTTATGTGCAAAATGTTAATGTATGATAAATATCATAATTAATAATATTCAAATATTTAAGACACGTCTGAATGCCATTATACATCTGAATAGCAAGAAATTGAAAATCAATGGTTGATACCCAAATAAATTCAATGCATATAAATATAATAGATAAAATAGAAGATTGAAATAGAATTAAGTAAAATGGAAATACATCATGCAGTTAAAAAATTACCATATGATAAAACTAGAATATAACTAAGTATCACTGATGAAACAATTAATATCTAGCTCAATGTTGAGGCTTTTGGGGGAGATCACATCCACAGAATAAATCCATCGAGTTTCACGTTTAGATAATTCGCGGATGCGATTTATACCTCTCCAATGAGGTTGGAGATGCTCCACCCCGCAAAATTCCAATCCTGTGGGATCCCTATTATGTTTCAACTTAAAATGTAGTGAGACATTGTGGTCCTTGTAGCCTATTTTGATATTATGTATATGCTCAGCAATTCTCACGCGTAACAGTCTTTTCGTGCGGCCTATATAGATTAATCCGCAAGCACATTTCAATGCATATACCACAAAGGTGCTGTTACACGTGATGAACTGTTTAATATCAAAATTCCGATTATTCACAGGGGAACTGAAGTTATCAATGCCCCTGAGGGGTCTAGACACCTCTCTACATGCCTTACACTTCCTGCACGCAAAAAAGCCATTTCAATCCCAGAATGTCTGAGGGCGCTTAGGAGGATCAATCACTTTTTTTACTATTTTTTCAAAATTCATGGTTTTCCTATAGATAAACTGGGGTGTGGTAGGTAGTGCAGTGGAGAGTTTCTTGTCCATCAAGAGAATGTGCCAATGTTTTTTAAAAATCTCTTCTATTTCCTTATATTGAGCATGGAATTGAGAGATAAAGCCCCATTCTCTATTACAATTTTCTTCGGCCAGCGGTACTTCAGATCCTGCTGGGTTTGCTTCTTGTAAACATGCGGTTCTAGATATTCTTGCAACTTCTTCAACAAATCTATTCAACATCTCTGGATCATAACCCCTGGCCTCAAATCTCTACGTGAGGATCTTGGATTGAGCAAGAAACTGAGCGTCTTCAGAACAATTTCTTCTTACCCTCATGATCTGACCTTTCGGGATATTTCTGAGCCATAATGGGTGGTGTCCGCTTGAGATTGGTAGAGAACTATTTCTGTCAGTTTTTTTTAAGTAAACCTTCGTTTCTAACTTATTCACCCGGTATACATTAACGTCCAGGAAATTTATTTCATCTCTATGCCAATCCGAGGTAAGTTTTATGTTATTGTTGTTATTGTTCAATGTCTGTATAAAAACTTCTAATGAATCGCATGTGCTGTCCCAAATAAAGAAGAGATCGTCAATGAAGCGTTTGTAGAAGACCAGTTCTGGACGTTGTTCTCTAAAAATGGTCTTGTCCTCCCATTCCGCCACAAACAAATTTGCGCCCATCGCAACGCCTCTTTGTTGTGAATAGAATGTATCATTGTACCAAAAATAGTTATGGCTGAGGCAAAAGTCCAGAGCGTTCCTAAGAAAAATCTTTTGGTTATGAGGGAGGTCATCTCTTTGGCTTAAGGCCCAATTAAGGCCCAATTAAGTGCCAACAGGGCATCATCATGCTGTATATTGGAATAAAGAGAGGAGACATCCGCTGTAACCAAAAGAATCTGCTGTCTGCCTATTAAGTTCACACTTTGCAAACAGTTTAAAAAGTTTTTGGTATCCTTTAGATACGAACGAGTATTCATGACACTTTTTTGTAAAAAAACGGTCCAGATACTGGCCCATTCTGGAAGAGACGGAGTCAATGCTATTGACGATGGGTCTTGCTGGAGGGTTGAAGGGGTCTTTATGGATTTTTGGTAAGGTGTAAAGTGTAGGGATGCGACTACTGGAAGGTAGAAGAAATCTTCTTTTTTTATCCATTAGAACACCACTCCTTGATCCCATATACACCAGAATTTCCAACTGATCCCTATAGGATTGAGTGGGATAATTGTCTAGACGTTTATACGTTACTTCATCTGAAAGCATATCCATTAATTTGGGAGTATCACCACTCCCCCTCCCTTGTCTGCTGGCCTTATGATGATGTCTTTTCGTTCTTCCAGCGAAGTGATCCCCTCACTAATACAGTCAGGTCCATAAATATTGGGACATCGACAGAATTCTAATCTTTTTGGCTTTATAAAACACCACAATGGATTTGGAATGAACAAGATGTGCTTTAACTGCAGACTTTCAGCTTTAATTTGAGGGTATTTACATCCAAATCAGGTGAACGGTGTAGGAATTACAACAGTTTGTATATGTGCCTCCCACTTTTTAAGGGACCAAAAGTAATGGGACAGATTAACAATGATCCATCAAACTTTCACTTTTTAATACTTGGTTGCAAATCCTTTGCAGTCAATTACAGCCTGAAGTCTGGAACGCATAGACATCACCAGACACTGGGTTTCATCCCTGGTGATGCTCTGCCAAGCCTCTACTGCAACTGTCTTCAGCTCCTGCTTGTTCTTGGGGCATTTTCCCTTTAGTTTTGTCTTCAGCAAGTGAAATGCATGCTCAATCAGATTTAGGTCAGGTGATTGACTTGGCCATTGCATAACATTCCACTTCTTTCCCTTAAAAAACTCTTTGGTTGCTTTCGCAGTATGCTTCGGGTCATTGTCCATCTGCACTGTGAAGCGCTGTTCAATGAGTTCTGAAGCATTTTGCTGAATATGAGCAGATAATATTGCCCGAAACACTTCAGAATTCATCCTGCTGCTTTTGTCAGCAATCTCATCATCAAAAAATACAAGAGAACCAGTTCCATTGACAGCCGTATATGCCCACCCATGACACTCCCACCACGCTTCTTTGATGAGGTGGTATGCTTTGGATCATGAGCAGTTCCTTTCCTTCTCCATACTCTTCTCTTCCCATCACTCTGGTACAAGTTGATCTTGGCCTCATCTGTCCATAGGATGTTGTTCCCGAACTGTGAAGGCTTTTTTAGATGTTGTTTGGCAAACTCTAATCTGGCCTTCCTATTTTTGAGGCTGAGCAATGGTTTACATCTTGTAGTGAACCCTCTGTATTCACTCTGGTGAAGTCTTCTCTTGATTTTTTGACTTTGACACACATACTCTACCTCCTGGAGAGTTTTCTTGATCTGGCCAACTGTTGTGAAGGGTGTTTTCTTCACCAGGTAAAGAATTCTTCAGTCATCCACCACAGTTGTTTTCTGTGGTCTTCCGGGTCTTTTGGTATTGCTGAGCTCACCGGTGCGTTCTTTCTTTTTAAGGATGTTCCAAACAGTTTATTTGGCCACACCTAATGTTTTTGCTATCTCTCTGATGGGTTTTGTTTTGTTTTTCCAGCCTAATGATGGCTTGCTTCACTGATAGTGACAGCTCTTTGGATCTCATATTGAGAGTTGACAGCAACAGATTCCAAATGCATATAGCACACTTGAAATGAACTCTGGACCTTTTATCTGCTCCTTGTAAATGAGATAATGAGGGAATAACACACACCTGGCCATGGAACAGCTGAGCAGCCAATTGTCCCATTACTTTTGGTCCCTTAAAAAGTGGGAGGCACATATACAAACTGTTGTAATTCCTACACCGTTCACCTGATTTGGATGTAAATACCCTCAAATTAAAGCTGAAAGTCTGCAGTTAAAGCACATCTTGTTTGTTTAATTTCAAATCCATTGTGGTGGTGTATAGAGCCAAAAAGATTAGAATTGTGTTGATGTCCCAATATTTATGGACCTGACTGTATGTCTCATATTTATCCCCTTATTGGGCTTGAGATGTTCTAAATCCCGTAGAATCAATCCCTTAAATACCTCCACTTGATGGTTGGGATTATTGAGGGGATTGAAAAGAGATTTATTTTTCAGGCCACTATTAACAACCCCACCGGGCTTTTGAACCACAGCTGTAGTACTCGGACTACATCCTAGAAAATATTTTTTGATGTTTAACTTCCTAATATACTTGTGGATGTCAATAAAAATATCAAATTTGTTAATTGTTTTTTTCAAACCACATTTTAAACCTAAGTTCAAAATATTCATTTCCTTATGTGTTAGTTGCATCTGAGTGAGAATAAAGACGCCTTCTATTCCAATTCTCTTCTTCTTTTTTTGGGCCCTAGATCCTGCCCTGCAGCCCTGATATTTTACTCCTTTGGATATGGGTACTGCGGATGATCTTTCATTCGTTGTGGGTGTTGATCTTTCCAATACGGGGCCTTGTGATGATCCTGGGGCTGCAGGCCCCTGTGTTGAACCCAGGATTGGGGGTGTGATGGTGGTCTCCCTCTGCGTGGAGGTTGATTACGACCCCTTACTGAGACCCCCCTCCCTAAAAAAGGACGGGGCTGGGGACAATTGGCATAATTTCCTTGATGTCCTTGGTATTCTTGTAACGGTTGAAATCTATTATGCACAGCTATGTCATATGTATCAGATTGATGATATCCATTTTCCAGGGAGGAATCAGGAAGCGTATAGTTGTAGCTCCATACGGCGAACGCTCCTAACACCCGTCCGATTGGAATACGCAACAGGCACAGTGCACTTTCTTATTTGCTCTTTTTTCAATATTCTTTGGTACGCTTATTACTTATGGGGGGATATCTGGATGTTTTAAATAAAGTGTTTTAGCAATATCACACTATGTGGACATTCCATTTCTCCCACATATTTTATTGGAGCTACCAAAGGTAATGCTGACATCTGGTAGTCATTTAGGAATCGGTGCAGACCTATTATTACCATTCAAAGCTGATGTTTGCTAGATTTCTGGTGAATGCAATTTCATTAGGGGTTCTCCGCACGTGGTGTAACACTTGGTGGAAGAAATATCTTCTCTCACAGAACATTATAGGATCCTCACCACAATATTCGTTGTGTCCTGGCGATCTGGACATGAAACGCTGCTGCAATATTGAAAGACTTTTTATTTAAAAATATTTTTATTGCTTTTAATCATAATCTATCTTTTTAAGTAGCTGCTGATTAATATAACATATTTTATTGGTGCTGCTTCTATACTGTTGGTGGTTTTGTACTAGGCGCAGAGAGATTTTTTTGATAGGTGGGCACGCATAACATCTCTTATATATATTTTGTATATATACACACATGATCCTGCACTTCTGGGTATCGGGCGCAAATGCACGCCACCGGTGGCTTGCTCCCGCTGTGATTCTACACAGCAGGAGCTGATCAGCGACTCCTGTAGACCCGATGTCCACCGGCACCCGATGATCGTTCGGTACACAGGCAGAATGGCCATCTGCCTATGTAAACAAAACAGATCACTGTTCTTTCAATAGGAAAGCATGGATCCTGTGTTCCTGCGAAGCAGGAACATGGATCCATGCCTTCCCCTAGTAAAACCACATCCCACACTTTTGGAAAACACGGGCTAGGCACATTGTGAACACTTTCATCGCCTTCGACGTTTAACTCCTTCCCAGCCAGTGTCATTAGTACAGTGACAGTGCATATTTTTAGCACTGATCACTGTATTAATGTCACTGGTCCCCAAAAAGTGTCAAAAGTGTCAGTTAATGTCCCGACTGTCCACCGCAATATCGCAGTCCTGCTATAAGTCACTGATCACCGCCATCACTAGTAAAAAAAACAAAAACAAAAAAAAAATCTCATAGTTTGTAGACGCTAGAACCTTTGCACAAACCAATCAATATACGCTGATTGGGATTTTTTTTATTGGCCATTTTTATAGAAGAAAGTAAATATATATATATATATATATATTTTTAAATTGTCACTCTTTCATTTGATTTATAGCGCAAAACATTAAAACCGCAGAGGTGATCAGATACCACCAAAAGAAAGCTCTATTTGTGGAAAAAAGACATCAATTGTACTTGGGTACAGTGTCGCATGACCGCGCAATTGTCAGTTAAAGTAACGCAGTGCCGTATAGCAAAAAATGGCCTGGTCATGAAGGGGGGTAAATCTTCCGGAAGACAAGTTGTTAAAGAGAGTGTCAACTTGACCATGCAGGGAAAAGGGACAACGTTCTGTAAAAGGCATCCCCTGACCCCCCTATACTCCCTTTTCATGTACTCTTGCTCCTTTACAGCCTTTCACATTTGTGCAATTTGTCATGCGACTGAGTCGTAGCCAATGTTTTCCAATATTAACGATTCATATATGAGCAACTTAAAAAAAAAAGAAGGTCCAGCCCCCCCCCCCCCACAAAAAATTAAAAGTCAGCAGCTACAAATACTGCAGCTGCTGACTTTTAATATATGGACACTTACCTGTCCAGGGAGTCCACGATGTCGGCACCCCGGCCAATATTCGGATCGGCTGTCGGGTGCAGCTGCCGCCATTCCTGTTAAGGGAACCCAGCACTGGGCATTCACAAAGTACGCTGCACTTTCTAAATGGTCCAGCGGTGGAGGAAGGGGCCGAACTTCCGGGAGATGGTACCTGTCGAAAAAAACACGTACCTGTCCCCCCCCCGAAAGGTGCCAAATGTGGCACCGGGGATGGGAAACTTAAACGGAAGTTCCACTTTTGAGTGAAACTCTGCTTTAAAGTCACAGCGAGTTCAAAGTAGTTCATCCACTACTTTGCTCCGACTTGCATGCATCATGAAGACCATAGACTTCAAGGTTAACCCTCAAAAGTTGCATGAAAGTTGTACAAGCAAAAGTGGTGCAAACGTGGGTCTGCATTTCCAGAGGGACAATAAGTCACATCCAAGTTGCACCCCAAAGTCGCGTGACTTTGGAGTTGTACAAGCGTGAACGGAGCCTTAGAGAATAACCGGCACTTTTGGGTATGGAGAATCATATGACCCATATTCCTGCATGGGCAAGAGACAGCATCTCTTTCAGAATTGGTTTAACCACTTGCCTACAGGGCACTTTCACCCCCATGAGTTGTCAGTCCGCCCCTGGGTGACGTGTGACGGTCACTGGTGGGTGACAGGTGACAGTCACTGATGGCAGTCTCTGATTTTGACTGGTGCACTTTATGGGACTGATAGGTGACAGATGAGGGTCATGGATGGGTCACTGGTGATGGTCACTGATGGGTGACAGGTGCACCACTGACAGCAGTCTCTGAAGGTGACAGGTGCACTTTGTGGGCACTGATGGGTGACAGGTGCACTTTGTGGGCACTGATGGGTGACAGGTGCACTTTTATAAGCACTGATGTGGTGACTGATGTGACTGTTGGGTGACAGCTGTAACCGGGGGGGGATGTGACAGGTTCTCTTTTATTTGTTGTGTTGGTGCAGTACAGTACACACATAGATTGGTCACTCACTGCTCCTGGCTCTTCTCTCCTCACACTGGAAATGGTGTGTGAGGAGAGAAGAGCTGGTAACAGCTAGTAACTGGTCTTTGTGTACATTTAGTGATCGGCTGTGAATGGATCACAGCCGATCACGTGGTAAACAGCCGCCAGCCATTGGCTGTTTACCCTTGTCGGTGACAAGCAGTGTTCCTGGGAACACGCCGCCACCGATGTGACCGCGCTGTGCGCTCCCGATCGCGTGCATGCGTGATCTAAAGCGGGGAATACCCATTGTGTTCGGCTGTGATGTAATCGTGGACGATCACATGGTGAACAGCCTTGCCCAATGGGTGTTCACCCCTGTCGGTGACGCGATGTGTCTCTGGGACACGGCGACACTGACAGAGCAGGGCTGCGCGCCCGCGATCACGGTCGCGCACATGCCCTGTGTGAATCAGCCACCGTCATATGACGGCGGCCCAGAACAAGAGCTGGACCGATCCGCCGTCATATGACGTTGGGCGGGCGGCAACAGGTTAAACAGTGAATGCCATTTTCAGTTATAAGCAAAAGAAAGTCGGTTCTCTTCTCCCATAAGACACACTTACCTGTCAGGAATGGCAGAAGCTCACTGCGGGTCCTTTCTACACCCAAAGCCAAAGCAATTGTGGAGAGCTTCCTAATACTGTTCAGACGGAGCTGCAGACAAATAAGAAATAATGTCAGAACCTCCAATGTGACTGCTGGGGACTAGGGCTGTTTTTCTCAGAGAATAGGTGCAGGTACTCCCCTCTTTCAAGTGACCATTTGTTTCCACCCCCTACCCACCTCCAAGGGCCATTCCATGGTTCCAGCCCCCCAAGGACCATTCCATGGTTCCACCCTCCCAAGGACCATTCCATGGTTTCACCTAGGGTTGCACCAATAAGGATACTAGTATCGGTACCGAGTATTTGCCCAAGTACTTGTACTCGGGCAAATGCTCCGATGCTTTATTCGATACCTGGACAGTCAGGGGGTGATCGGTGCGGCGGTGGGGGGAGTTTCAAGCACCGATCCCCTTGTATAGATTTCAATAAAGTAGCTGACAGCCGCTTCTCCTCCTCTCCCCTCCGTGACTTCCAGCTGCTTATTTGAAATCTATACAGGGGGATCGGTGCTTGTAACTCCCCCCCCACGATCACCCCCTGACTGTCCCTGTATACTCTGCTACTGTCCCCCCTCCGTGTACTCCGCTCCTGTCCCCCCTCTGTGTCAATCTTTCAGGATGGAGAGCGGAGGAAGGAGCCAGTAAATCTGTCGGCTCCTTCCTATTCCAAATGAGCAGAGTCAGTGATCACTGACTCTGTCCATTCATAACTGAGCATCGTAAACTGTGTTTACTATACTTCAGTTTATGAATGTAGAGGAGCCTCTGTCTCCTGTCCATTCATCTCCAGTGCAGCTGAGGCTGCTGAGAAAGGGATGGGGGAATCTCTGTCCTCAGTCCCTTTCGGTGTCTCAAAAGGGAGATGTCAGGGGTCTGTTTAGACCCCTGATATTTCACCAAAGCCCCCCCACAGGGCTGATAAAAAAAATAAAGAATTGTAATAAATAAATATTTAAAAGGTTAAATTGTAACAATAATTTAAAAATAAAATAAAAAACACACTGACACTGTCTACTCCCCCCCCCCCCCCCCAAAAAAAAGCATTGTAAAAAATAAATAAATAAATAAATAAAAAACTGACACTGTAGCCTCATCAGTGCTGCATATTAATGCCACTGTCACGTGACATTAAAAAAAAGGTAATCAATCAGTATCGGCGAGTACTTGAAAAAGTATCGGTACTTGTGCTCGGTCTTTAAAAAGTGGCATCGGTGCAACCCTAGTTCCACCCCCTACCCACCTCCCAGAACCACCCCTTTTAAAGAAAACAGAACCATGTATCATTTTGTGGAGCTCTGAAGTTTGTATGGAATTTGTTAAGAATAACATTAAAAGCAGTAAAATAGATCCCCTACTGAGAGCAACAATAGCGATCAAGCAACAATAGATCCCATGAAACAAAATACTCCTTAAAACAACAGTCCCCCAGCAGGCAGCATCAATGGACCCTCCAGCACCCCTTGCCATTAGATGCATTCAGTGTTGTGGTTCCAGAGCTGCAATCTCGCTGAAAAGAAGCCCTGCAAGGGACACTTTGCTTCTTCTAGATCTTTTTGGCGCAGCACCAAAAATTGAGCCAATGGGCAGCATAGTAACTCAAGTCTTGAACCATTGATGTTTGGATCCAGGCCAGGACACCACCTGCATGGAGTTTGTATGTTCTCCCTGTGCTTGTATGGGATTCCGCTGGGTTCTACACTTTCCTCCCACACCCCAAAGACATGCTGGTAGGTTAAAGAGGAGTTCCCATTTAAAAAAAAAAATTAAAGGTCAGCAGCTACAAATACTGCAGCTGCTGACTTTTAATTGGACACTTACCTGTCCCAGGGTCCAGTGATGCGGGGGATCGAAGCCCCGCCCGTCTCCCCCTCCATTCAGTGGCGCCGGCTTTGCAACATTGCAAACTCCCCCCTTTATTTGTACCGGTGGCAACTGAAAGACAGTGAGGGGGAAATCCAAAATTATAGCATTGTCCCCACAGCAGGAGGTGAAGGGAAATCTTCCAACGGGGGACACCCGTTCTGGTGACAACTAATGGGAGGAGAGATTCCTCTCACTTCCTGTTGTGTCTCTGGGACAGGAAGTGACATTTCTAAAACATTACCCAAATAAAAAACAAAACAAAAAAACCCATGGCCCCCACCCTGCTTACTATCAAGGGCCCCTCCTTCTCAGGTTTAAAGGGTAACATCCTCCTACATAGCACTCAGCATTGAGGCCCATACGTTTTATGCCTAATACAAAGGGCTCCCTGATAGTTCTCATCATGTTGGGGGGGAGCTCAATGCATACATTCAGGGTCCCCTCGTTCTCAGGCTTAATGGGCAACGTCCTCCCATATAGCATGGGGGCCCGTACACTTCAAGCCTGATACAAAGGGGCCCTAGATACTATTCATCATTGGGGGGGGTTGCTCAGAGCGTGCTTTCAGGGGCCCCTCCTCAGGCAAGCATGGCTTCCTTTACTGTGCACTATCAGGGGCCCTTACTGCTTAAACCTCCAGAACAAGGCCTAAGAACTGTGAGGGGCCCCTCCACCTCCTCCTCTTAGTCCTACAGGCCCCCTCAAAATAACCACTGTGAGGGGCACCTCCACCTCCTCTTGTCCTACGGGCCCCCTCAAATTAACTACTGTGAGGGGCCCCTCCACTTTCAGCCTGCGAGCCAATACACTTGAAGCATACACTGCGAGGGGCCCCTCCACCCCCATGCTGACACTGTCAGGGACCCTTGACTTCAGTCTACCCTAATACTGTTAAGGGAACATACTTTTTAATCCTACAAGGTAAGGGTCCCCCATACCGACACTGTGAGGGACCCCCTGTGACGAACGCGGGTGTCAGATCCCTGCCCTCCTCGCTAACTTGTTACACCCCTCGTTACACCCCCCACCTCAGCACTCCTTTTATTGTCAAAGTCACCCTCTTTTATCTAACAGGGCAAGGGCCCCTCAAATTAACCACTGTAGGGTCCCCTCCACTTCAAGCCTGTGGACTGAGGGCCCCGTTGATGGTCAGGGACCAATACGCTTTCAGGGTACAGGGGTCCTCTTCCTCCATACTGACACTGTGAGGGGCCCCTGACCTCATGCTCCCCCTATACAGATGAGGTCATCATACTTTTTATTCCTACAAGGTAAGGCCCCCCATACTGACTCCATGAGGGACCTCTCTATCTCAGGGCCTCTATTATTAACCACTGTAGGGCCCCTATACTTCATACCTGCAGACTGAGGGCCCTCTTGATGGTCAGGGGCCAATACACTGTCATCATACACGGTAAGGGCTCCTCCATACTGACACTGTGAGGTAGCCCCTCCACCTCAGGCCTGCATGGTAATGGCCCCCCTCCAATGTTACACTATGAGGGGCCCCTCCTCTTCAGGAATAGAAGGTGAAGGACTCCCCCTCAGGGTAAGGGCCCCTCCTGAGGCCTGCACTGCCCCCAGCCGGCGGTGGTGGTGGTGGTAGTATCATTGCTCCTCACCTGCACGTCCTCATTCCACAGCTCATCGATGAGGACAGCGATGGGATACAGAGAATCATCCCCGTCAGCCATGATCGATTCCTCCTGCTAAGAGGCGGAGAGTGTGGGGGGAGCTGGGGAAGCAAAGCACGCCCACCAATCTAATGTTTATAGAGCAACGCGCCCTGTAACCACTGTGTGGAATCAGACAAGAGTGGAGACGGCGGAGCAGACAGGGGAGGATTCCCAGAGAAAAGGCGGACACTTCTGAAGCCATGTCGGCCATTTATTATAAGGGGTGAAGGGAAACCAAAGCGCGTGACTAATTAAAACCACACCCAGATCATTGTGTTATACTATACCAGGCGGTGATTACATTATACATTATATTTAAATATTCTACACACAAAGGTAGAGGATAGGATTGGGGACGGGCCTCGAGCTGGAATGTGGTAAACAAGTGACGTCACAGAGGGGCAGTGCCTTCAGCTGGGAATAAGGCCGGACTGGGAATAAAAACCAGCCCTGGAAAAGATGTCATACCAGCCCCATAGCATTATTATACCAGCCCAACAGCATAACGTCATTATTTTCTTGTTCATAAAAGGGAAAACCATGCATTTTAAAACACATTTCATGAGCGTATTATATATAGATAAGACAGATATAAAAGCACATAGGGATAGAATTATTTATATTATATATATTATATATATTAGTCGAAGCTCTGTGGCCGATACGGATATGAACAAATAGACTTACCATAAGACTTACAACATGAAATGGACCTGAAGTGTGCCCTGGTCTGATGATCGGTATACTAAAATAAGGCGGCATACCCTAGATTAGAAATTAATATTTTGTGAAGAGAAATGAATTTGAGAAATGGGAGGGTAGGTACCGCGCACAGGAAACCGACAAAGACCACAGGCGAGCGGGCTGGTTAAATACCCCCCCGTCTCCTCCCATAAATTCAGGCCACCATACTGGCCTTCCTACTTATGGTTGAAGCCCTATGGCCAATACGGATAAGAACAAATAGACTTACCATAAGACTTACAACATGAAATGGACCTGAAGTGTGCCCTGGTCTGATGGTCGGTATACCAAAATAAGGGCGCAAAAATATTCAGGTAGGGGTGTAGTTTTATTAGTTTTAGCTTTATTTATTGAGCAAGTTTGGTGAATGCTTGTGTCATTTCCACCTGAGGATTGGGGATGTACCAGGCGAGGTAGGCAGAGTTCCACCTGCTAAGTCTCTTAATGACGTGATCTGGGACCAGAGAGTTGCCGAGATGCTGCCAAGGCTGCCTCAATACTAAAGAGTGACCGGAGTACTGACTGGGGTCGAGGCTGTGTAGAAGAACCCCCAGGTGTTTGATGAACTGGCAGGCACTCAAGGGTTTGCCCGAAAAGGTAATAGGGGACTAGAGTTTGAGTGTTCTGGTAGGAGTGACAGTAGGTGGTCGTGTATGGTTACTGGACACCGGACGTTTATTTTATAGAGATGGATGTCTATCCTGGAGCCTGATTCTGGGTTTTAGACACTGCAAGGTGGAGGATGAAATGGTGTTGGTAGCGAGCCAACTACACAGAACTTGGCCTGCGGGATTGCTACGGGTGAACTCGCTGGGCCGCCAGAACCCCTAGTAGGCTAAGTAAATGGCTGTTTGTATGAGCAGACTTGGGAGAAGGCCAAATGGCGAACTAGTAAAGACAGTAGACATGTCCCGGAAGATAGCAGCCTGGAATGAACGTACAGTGGACATTAAACTGGTGCTGCCAAGATAATTGCACCAGCCTGCGCAGGAAGGACATAACAGAGCGATGCGGACCTGGCTTCATCAACAAGATCGGCCTCGGACCGGTTGTCGGTGGCGAAAGCCACGGCCTGTCCTGTCCAGATATGACCCTAGAGTTGAGCGGCTGCCATGACCGGGTATAACTTGAAGAGGGAGAAAGTCCGGGTAAACCCGGGGCTTAGGAGTATCTCTGGAGGCCATGTTCCTGTAAACCAATGGTGGCCAAAAATTGCAGCGAAGCCTGTGGAGGCTGCGGCATCTGTCATCACCTGGGGTGATAGGGGCGACATATATGGTATAAACATTGATATACCGATCCACGTAGTATGGAACCTTCCAACATTGATAAGTCCGCTACCGCCAAGGCGTCTAAATTAAGGATCTGAAAGGAGTCGTGTGTCTGGGAGCGGAAGACCAGGAAGCATGACACAGAAGATCGACCCTGGGGAATGACCCGTATTGCAAAATTGAGCATTCCCAAGAGAGACTGAAGCTGCTTCTTAGTACACTCCCGTGTATGGGTGAAGTCTTGGGGAACTGGTCTGATGTGGATCAACTTGTCAAGGGGGAGGCTGGCCTGCGTGGAGTTGATAGTTCGAAAGAGGTTATTGTAGACCTCGGTTCCGGATTGTTGAGTTTTGGAGACCGCAAGCTGAAGGACGTAATGGTTTTATCAGCGAGTCAAGTGGTGTCTACATAGTACCTGGCTGGCAGTGCCACTAAAAGTGAATTTGTTAGGCCGTAGAAAACCGTAGAGGGCCAGGTAGATGGCTGCTTGGATGACTAGACTGGGGAACCTGTGAGGATTTTTGACATGTCCCTAAAGATGGCAGTTGTAATGGGCAAACGTTTGCCATTAGCTATGGGCTGATGCTTCTGGATGCCACGTAGAAGGGATCTTACTGTATGGGTCGTAAACACAGACGGCTCTCTGGGGTCCTGTAAGGATAGGAAATGCTGGATGCTGGCTAGGTATAGCCTGATAACAGAAAATTGTATACTCACCTTTCCGTAATTTTCCTTTCCTGGTGCATCTTCATGGCAGCATACATATGGGTTGTGACTCTGCCCCCACAACCTGATAGGACTGGTTAACTATAAATCAAAGACAAACCCGGCTCACAGCATTCTCTGTAACTACACTGCTGTGCCGCATGAATCTTATTCATGGAGACCTCTCTGGTTTGACACAAGGTTGGCACTACCTGCACTGAGCATGCTTGACTTTGTAGCCACTTCCTCTCAACTTCCATGCCATCAAAAGTAGTCTCTTGGAGCTGCATGGCAAAACTGTCCATGAGAGAGCGAATCCGTCATCACTGGAAGCGGCAGTGGTAATTCAATGCTTAAAGAGGAGGGCCAGTCAAAAAAAAAAAAAAATTAAAAGTCAGCAGCTACAAATACTGCAGCTGCTGACTTTTAATTGAACACTTACCTGTCCCAGGGTTCAGCGATGCGGGGGATCGAAGCCCCGCCCGTCTCCCCCTCCATTCAGTGGCGCCGGCATTGCAACTGTGGGTGCCGGGCTGTGGCTTCACAGCCTGGCACCCACTGCACATGCGCGAGCGTCGCCGCGCGCCGTGATTGGCCGCTCAGTCACCTGGGACCTGTAATGGGTCCCAGATGATTGACAGGAGGGAGGGAGCAGAGCTGAGCCCTTCCTGTGTCGAGGGGGAAGAGATGTCACCAGCCCAGGCACTGGAAGAGGCAGACTACGAGGGACCCCCTAGCAACAGGCATTTAGAGGTAAGTAAAAAAAAAAAAAATATCCAAATGGTTTTTTTTATTTTTTTTAGGCACAATCATGACTTTTTTTTTTAGGGTGGAACACCACTTTAAGAGTAGGAGAGAGAGAGACACTAGAGAGCCTCCTAATCCAAAATGGTATATTTGCAATTATTGATACAGGAAGCTCCACTGACAGCCTAAGAATTCTACCCTTCCACTGCTGTCTAGGCACAGTACAAATCTTGCTCCTCTTGCTAAAAGGAGTGAATGACAGAAGTGCTTTGAACACTACTCTGTTCAAGAAAATTCAATAATATTCCTCATAAGCCTAACATCCCATGGCTTTGAGCAGCCTGCTCTTTGAAATGCATCCCCCAACCTTTCTAGCTGGGGTCTGATGTGATAATGTTCCATCTGAAAACAGTTGGTCAGTTACGAAGAAGCAAGGATACTCCGGCACTGTTCTGCTGGAAGAGACTTCACTCCCAAAGCACCTTTGGCTTTCTCTATCAGAGGACGGACATTCCCTTATGGAAGTTCTACTGAATTTTTCCCATCGCTATTGCAGACAGTAAGACCTTTGTGAATGCCCTGGGAGAGATGTGCAGACCGAAGAGGAGGGACTCAAACTGGTAGAGGAATTGAGGATGAATTGGGACGAGTAGGTGTCCGATAAACCTACAGGAGAATCCAGTCTCCCAGATTTATGAATAATATAATTGATTGGAGGTTTTCCATCTTGCATGACTCTAACTTCCTGTGCTGCTTCTCAAAATCTTTTTGTTTTTAAACTTTAGCACTGGGCACAGATTACCTGGTTTTTATTTTTTATTTATTTATTTTATTATATTTTTTTTGCTAGGAACAGAAGTGAACCGAATCCTCATCTCCTTTGGGTAACCAGAACTTTCACGATTGTTAGTTTTTTTTTGAAACTTTAGCACTGGGCACAGATTAATAAATAAAAAATAAAAACCAGGTAATCTGTGCCCAGTGCTAAAGTTTAAAAAAAAACAAACAAAAAAAAAACGAACAATTGTGAAGGTTCTGGTTACCCAAAGGAGATGAGGATTCGGTTCACCTCTGTTCCTAGCAAAAAAAAATAAAAAAATAAAAACCAGGTAATTTTTTTTGTTGTTGCTAGGAACAGAGGTGAACCGAATCCTCATCTCCTTTGGGTAACCAGAACCTTCACGATTGTTCTTTTTTTTTTGTTTTTTTTTTTTAATCCAGCTACAAACTGGACCAGAATTTTTTACTTTTCCATCAACTCTGGTAGCCTGGCTAACTGGAAGAGATTGAAAGGTGGACTTCCCACCTGTCAATGTTATTTGTAAGGCTGACTGCAGGTCAGTCTGTATTTATAGGAGGAGTCCTGCTGCATAAAGCCTGCCCTCCTTTGCCTCCTCTCTTGTGGTCGTAGGTTCTCGTATCAGCGTCATTTCCGGGCGACTCTGACATCACTTCCGGGTCACGGATTGAACGAGGAGGACGTTCGGCGGTTGCTCTCTCTGCTCATGGCAGGTCTTGGCAATGTTACCATGCGGCAGGGTCTCGTGCGCTGTGAGCGCAGGGATAGGGGTAGTGTTCTTCCCTCCGTTTTCACTTTAGTCTGGTCGGCTTGGGGTTCAGGTAGCACCATGTTTTGGGGTTGCAGGATGGGGGGAGTGCGTTTGGGGGGGTTTTCAGGGGATGCTGGCAGGGTGTCATGTGACACAATGTCCCGCCTCTGTCACTAGCACTGGATAGCATGTCTTTATTCCAGGAGTACGGGTTAGCAATCAGTGTTTCTGTATACCTTCACTAGCTGACTTCCTTTCTTGCCTGAAGTTTCCCTTTCACAGACTGAGACAGGTGGTAGAAATCTGAACTTCTAAAAATCCGACCTACACCATTTATTTGCTCCTGCACACCGGGAAACAAGGTTTATTTAGCTTTTGATGTGAAATTGGCACTTGCCTTTACCTCAGCAGGTTACTTTATCCATGTATGGGATGTAAGGAGTAGGGCCCAGAGCTCTATAGGCTGTGCCCTGCAGACTTGTTCCCTGAGTCTCATCGCTGAAGGATGGGGTCTGGTCTGTGTTCTATGGGATCATCATACTGCACATGGCTGTGTGATGCTCATGGGCTTCCCTCCCCATTACAAGGTATAGATAGATGGTACGTCCATCCCTCCCCAGTTACTAGGTGCTGGCCCCTTGACAGAAGTAATCCTCAAGCTTAGTGTATTTATCTTTTCCTGTTAGTCCGACCAATGCTTATTTCTTATTGTGATAAATCCTCCTGCAGGCTTTCGTCAGTTTTCCATTTCCTATCTCAGCATTTCGTTCAATAGGTTTTCCTGTGTAGCATTTCCTGTGTAGCTTTTCAACGTGTAGCATTTCATTTCATGGCAATACCTTTTTGTTCACTGCTTTTTCGTTAGCTAGTGCTTACATCTAAGATCTGTCATGTCCTACAGATCCATACGGGCTGAGGTTTCGTTTTTAAATTGATTGTCGTCCCACAATCTTCTCACCCATATACCATACATCATACATGCACGTTCACCATTGCACCGTTACTACTACCCACCATGGTCTGTGGGTACCTTTAGCCCTGAGTGTTCGTTTTTAAATACCTGTCTTGGTGCTGCAGGTTGCTCAGGCTCACTTACTGCTTACACTAGGGTGGTGTTATCTTCAGGTTCACGTTCATGCCCTATTGGTCTTGTTATTTCTGTACCCACATCCTCATACTTGTCAGATACCTAGGGGTGTTGTTATTTCATGGACTGGTTGTCTGTTTATGTTCTCTGGTTGTTTTCACACAGCAGGGCTGTCTACGTTCTCCCACTGTAGGTTACCTATCACGTCTATGGGTTTAACAGATTGAGGTGATCGTTTTTAATTGGCTTGTTCAGTGGCTAGTCTCCTCATCTGTTCTTACGCAACTTACGTATCTAATGCTAACTTACGTTTCTCATGCAATTTACGTTTCTCATGCAATTTAACGTTTCTCGTGCAATTTTACATTGCTCGTGTAATTTTATGTTTCTCATACAGTTCACGTTTCTCGTGCAACTCACGTTCCATGTTACTCACGTCATTCCCGTGTTTCTCACGTTGTCCATACCTTTCACGTTCTCATGCAACCTGTGTTTCTCATGCAGTTAGCGTTTCTCATTCAGTTATATTCCTTCATGCAGCTTGCATTACATCTCGATTTCTGTTTCGTGTATTTCAGGTTACCATGCACTTCAGTACCCGGACGCGTTTTGGTCTGAGCTTATGTTAGTTTGCCTATTTCGCCTCAGGTACTCGGCCTGGTAATCGCACAAGACTGGCACCCATCGGTCCTATTCTAACGGTGTGTTTTTCAGGGGGGGTGCGGTTGGTCGCAGGTAAGTCTTGGGGGCGATTGTTCGATTGTTACATTTTTGGTTATGTTTAGTTTATTTTTCTTTCGGTTCATGCAGGTCATGTCTCGAACAGCGGATGTTGGGGACTTCGGGGGTCGGAGCACGGTAGCTCACCCTCTTTCAGAACCTGGACTGGCCCAAAGCCTCTTTGTTCACACATAGCTAGCCGCAACTCTTTGCTTTGATGGCAGAATTACAACGCAGGGGGTTGCTTTCGGCTCTTGGAAGCCCAGTTTTTAGGTTACTGTTCCCTTGAGTGTCGGACGCAAGTGCAGAGCAAGTTACCCTGCGGACTGTGGTTTCTTCCCTGTCCTAATTCTACACTACCCTTAATTTCCTAGCTACGTGCTGCCAGAAGTTGTGTAATAAAGTGGAACTGTTGGAAGTCGGCCAATGCAGCTCCTGCAGCTTCTACTGGCTCAGTGGTTAGTGTATTCCGGAACCCCCTCAGGGCCTAGGCCGGTACCGGTAGGCTCAGGTCTCAGTCGCCTGCTGCCAGATGCCTGCGCCACACCTTCTCCTCGGTTCCAGCAATTAGGTTCCCATTGGGCTGACGCAGCAGCCTTGTTTGATTAGATCTTTTTTTTTGTATGCCAGGATGGCTCATGTCACTGTTTGGAATGTTTTCCAGGCTTTCCGGTCGAGGTTTCCTAGTCCTGGCAGTTACATCCTCCAGTACCTATTAGTTTTTCTGTTTTTGCCACTCCCAACTTAAATTGGCCCACGGCACTATCAGATCGTATCTGGCTGGGACTCAGAATTTGTTTTGGAAGACCCCGACAGGCCTTTCTTTATTTTCTGCGCACCCTATTAAAGCCATCCTCAAAGGGATCCTGAGGAGTAGCCCTCCTGCTGTGCCCAGCAGACTTCCCATCATGGGTCATATTTTCCATGATGTCTGACATGCTCTTGAGGTCTCCTTCTGGGTTGGTACCCAGCTTGGTGCTCTAGGCAGCGGTATATCTGGCCTTTATGGTTTGAGGCCAGGGAGTTACCCTTTCTGGCCCAGGGTCTCGTATACTTTTGGACTATCAACTGGTTAGGCACCCCAGTCTGTTCTGGTTACATCTGCATGCTCACAAGATGCAGCAAGTGGGTGGCAGCACTGACTTCAGGTTCTTGAAGACCGGCAAGGCATGGTGCCCGACTTTGGTGTTAGACCAGCTCATCAGTGTTACGTCTGATAAACCCAGGGATGGTCCTCTGTTGCCTTTTCCTTTGTGCTCCCCTCTCTGCAGCTCATTGCATACTTCATTGCCGCTCCCTTTTGGCCAATCGGGGTCTGGACCCTAAGCATACTCTGGCCATTCATTCAGGATAGGAGCGGTTTCCGCGGCTGTGCGCCAAGGGGTCCCGGCCCTTACTATTTAGAATTTGGGTGGGTGGAGATCATCTTGTTAATTTGGGTATGATCCATAGCCACTTTTTGAAATGTCACAAGCGTTTGTCAATTTGGCAGATTGAACGTCAATTCAGTGTGTAATAATCTGTTTATTAAGCTTTCATCCTACTGTGTTTATTTTTGCCCCCTTTTAGGCATACTGAGTATGAGTACAAATGTAAGTCTGACCGCAGGTCAGCCTGTATTTGTAGGAGGAGACAGGCTGCATAAAGCCTGCCTTCCTTTGCCTCCTCTTTTGTGGTCGTAGGTTCTCATATCCCACCCACCCATTCCCTTTTTCTTTTCATTTCATTCTTTCATTTCACACTTGGGTATGCCCCCTTTTAGGCATACTGACCACGTGACCCTGGCACACTTTAGGTCAATGTTCTCTGTTGCTCTTTGTTCCTTTCCTATACTATCCACAGATTGACTCCGAGTACAAATGATCATTATGATCATTGAATTATGCCCCTGCATGGGTGAGTTTGTCATAATGTTATACTTTTTCAATAAAAATTATTGTACCAGAAAGGCGGACCTCCCTTAAATTTCCACCAATGTCACACCAATATAGCTTATATGGCCCACTGATCCTCAAGGTTTTCCATCCAGTTGTGTGTGTAAAGCTTCGCACAGGCACCCCCTGGATTAGTGCACCCTTAAAAAGGACTTCCGCTGTTCTCCTGAAACAGGAGCCTTAGATCGTTAAGGCTTCAATAATGAAGATTGGGTACTTCTCCAGTTCGTTTACTAATCTTTTCCCCAGTCCATAGGATTTTGCCTCCTGGTATCTAGAAGTCGCCACCTGTATGCTGGACCTTCTGGAATTTTCTGTTTTTTTTGTCAGACGATATTCGCCCTGACCTGCTAATAGTCACCTTTGAAATGGCTGTATCCTGTCTACTTCCAAATAGATTGGATCTGTGTGCTGGTGTCTTGCACCATTTTTTCTTTTTTTTGGCGGGATCCACCAACCATGGCTTCAGCCATAATGCACTCCTTGCCGTAACCGCGGGGGAACACCGCTCTTGAAAAACATCAATTGATGTCTGACACATCCACCACAGAGTATGCCGCCAATTTCAGGTCTTACAAAGCTGTTACCACCTTGTCTCTTCACTTCTTCCAGATGGGGTTATTTAAGCCCTGGACCATTTGGCTGACCAAAGACCAGAGCACTTTTTGCGATTCGGCACTGCATCACTTTAACTGATAATTGCGCAGTCGTGCAACGTGGCTCCCAAACAAAATTGACGTCCTGCTTGTATGACTGGTTCACTGATTTTCCCAGAAGTCTGCACCAAGTCAGATTTTTTGGCATCCACTGCAATAAAAAATTTCATTTTTGTTGTGATTCCCTATTGGGAGTATCTTGTCTAAAGGGATGCAGACACCCACTTTCCTCAGAGTCCTGCAGGTGCAGCAGCTGGTTGATAATTATGCAACCACTCCCATTAGACTCACTCAGCACATGGGCTGGTTATTGCTGGTGTGCCAGCACCTGCGGATGCTACAGTATATAGGAACACTTCAGATCTAGATCTAATTTTCAGACTAGAGCCTCCTTGAATGTTTTGCCAGCTACATACATGATGCATCCATCATCAGAGGAGACTGCAGCAGGTTGACCTTTAGCTTTTTCAGGGTATACAGTTTTGACAGCCTGTTTATAAGGGCATTTTTTTCTGACCCCTTCAATTCTTTCTGGATTAACTCTTCCAGTTGTTCAGTGAAGGAAATTAGTACTTTCTAACGTTGTGGAGAGTTTCCTCCATTTCAACCCAGGCAATTGCGTCCTTAGCTGCCCTTGCAAAAAAGTCTCTATTGGGCAATCAAAGCTTGTGGCCCCTTTAACGCTTTCTTCTCATGGCAAGCTTTCCTATTTGGACACCACCTACTGGTTCTGGTTGGAAGTGCTAGACAATTCATGCACTGTAGCTTGTCAAGCAATGACTTTCCACGACAAATGCAGCAACCATTAGGGATGGTAATCTGTGGTGTTTGTAAACAGGGAGCAAACAAAATGAGAGGTGAGATGATGATTGTTCCGCTCTCAAAACACTGACTGTGTGTGGTTCTAAACGGACAGCTAAACACTTGTCAGAGACTCCAGTAAACGGAAGCCGAATGCTTGATTTGTCTACCGAAGTAATCCAACTTTATTTTACTTCTTTTATATTTATTTTTGTGAAACTGCAATACAATAACAAGATATCAGTACACATAGAATAACTAATCTAGCATAAATGACAGATGACACAACAGAAAGGCACTTACAGGTGATGATGTCTCAAGCCCCTTGAGAGAGAAACAGACATGCTGAATCCATGTAGAATGACAATCTAAAATGGTTGAAGAACTTCCTAAACCAAAGGTCACTTCCTGTCTGAGAAATTTACATAACTGGAGATAAAGCTGCTACAGACTTTGGCCACTAGATGGCAGTGGTAAACTACACATTCTATATAAATAACTATAACTAAATTAGCCTGCAAAGGCAGCACACTCCCTGTCTCATATAATACATTATATCACTACTTATACATATCTACTGTACAGGGAAAAACACACTCATAAGAAAATACGTTCCTGTCTAGAACTGGTAACATAAACTAAAACATGAGTCCACAATATCAGTGTCTCTTGGGTATGGTACTTCAAGCTGGTAGCCCACATGAAGAAATAGTTTTGTCCATAAACCCATCTTCAGATTGGAGAAGCGGCACTAGGCCAAACTATCTCCAATGCCAATTGTAATCCACTAGATGGATTTTAACTCATGGCGAATGTCACGTCTGAAAGTCGTCAGTGACAAGCTCTATGTTATGTATTGTGTCAACATCATAACAGAAATACCTGTTCAAAGGAGAACAATGACATCTGAAACTGGTCTGGCGTACACTTTAACAGTCCCTTGTTTCGTCACTTTGACTTTAATCTTTCTGACATTACCATCTTTACTTGGCAACATATTAGTGACAATTCCCATAGGCCAGTTGTTTCTGCTTTCTTGACTATCTTTCAACAACACAACATCTCCAACTTTAACATTGGGACTGGTCTTATCCCATTTCCTGCGACTTTGTAAGGTAAACAGGTAATCTCTCCTCCATCTCTTCCAAAATGTATCAGGCAAACACTGGACTTGTGTCCATTGCTTTACATGAAGTTCTGTTGTACTAAAGTCTCCACAAGGGGCCGACACAGTCTACCTTTTGGGGAAGAGCATAGCAGGAGTGAGAACTGTTGGTTTATCTGGATCTGTAGATAGTGGTACCAAAGGTCTTGCATGAATGATGGCCATAACTTCTGCCATGAAAGTACTCAAAGTCTCACGAGTCAAACGAGTAGGTTTAGCTTGGAGTAACATTGCATCTAAAATGCGCCTAGCTACACCTATTAACCTTTCCCAAGCACCTCCCATGTGAGATGAGTGTGGAGTGTTAAAGATCCATGTGCATCCTTTGTCTTCAAGATAGTCTAGAAGTTCTACATCATTTGAACATATATGCAGTTCCTTGCATGCTCCTACAAAATGAGTACCTCTATACGAGCGAATTAACTTAGCCGGACCACAAACAGAAAATAATCTTCTTAGAGCGTTGATGAAACTGGATGCTGACATGGACTCAACCAATTCTATATGCACTGCTCTTGTAGAAAGACATGTGAAAAGAACAGCCCAGTGTTTTTTGTCAGCGCTACCTCCTCTAGTTTGGCGTGTTACAACTGCCCAGGGACCAAACACATCAACACCCACACTAGTAAATGGAGGCTCAGGATTGACTCTATCTTTTGGTAACTCTGCCATCTTTTGGCTTTCCAATCTCCCTCTGAGCTTACGGCACATGACACATTTGTGAATGATTGCAGACACTAGACGTTTTCCACCAAGAATCCAGAAACCTGCAGCTCGGATTGCACCTTCTGTTATGTGGCGCCCTTGGTGAACTATTTGAATGTGATAATGTCTTACAATCAAAGTAGCAATGTGGTGATCATGAGGAATGATGACAGGCTGCTTCTCTTCATCTGACAGCGTGGCAAAGGATAAACGGCCACCTACTCTCAATAGTCCATCTTGATCTATAAAGGGACTGAGTTTTGTAAGACGGCTATTTTTTGGAAGCGTCTTTCATTGTTCAAGATTGTTGTACAGAAGAAATTAAGACTGTTTTGGCTTGTGAAAGTTCTTCTAAACTAACTCTTTCATGAAAAACTCCCCAGGTTCCAGGTCGATCATCATTGGTTTTCTTCTGGAAGCTTTTTCGCAACATGAATTAGTCTTGCTATGACCCTGCTTAGTCTCTTCCAGTTGGAAAATCTTTCGAAGCAATGTAACTGCAGTCTAGTGTCAACAGCTTTAGTACTGAAGCTTACTACTTCTGACCTAATTTTAGGATCAGCTTCGGGTTCCACTAAGGAGTAAACATTGGTGTTATCAGGATTATCTACAACTGTCTGATACAGAAAATGCGGGCCTGAGAACCATATAGAGTTCTGAAGGCAAGCCATCTGTGTAGGCCTGGTAGCATAATCTGCAGGATTTTGTTCTGAGGGCACATAGAACCATTGCTCTGGACAGGTTGCATGTCTGATCCTATTCACCCGATTGGAAACATATAAGAAGAATCTCTTAGTAGTGTTACAGATATAGCCTAAGACTGTTTTACTGTCTGTAAAGAATTTCACAGCATCTAGGCTTAGGTCCATCTAGTCTCTCACTAGCTCATACAGTTCAACCGCTAGTACAGCTGCACATACTCAGTTTGGATTTTCCCATAACAAATCCAACATGACAGACATTTCCTGCATTGTTTTCCTTCAAGTAAGCAACTGCACCTATTGCTGTAACAGATGCATCTGAAAAAATGTACAGTTCTCTTTTGCAGGCTTGTGACAATGAAACAGGAACATAACATCTGGGTATTTGTAAACATTGTAAGGCTTGTAAAGACTCTGTCCATTGGACCCACTCATGGAGTCTCTCTTGTGGAAGTAAGGCATCCCCACTCACTTTCTCCACTTGACAGTTCACAAACTAAGGCCTTACCTTTTATGGTGACAGGTGCTACAAACCCGAGAGGATCGTAGAGACTGTTCACAGTGGATAGAATTCCTCTTCTCGTGAATGGCTTTTCTACTGAAGCAACCTGAAAAACAAAACAGTCTTTCTCTATATCCCAGCTTAGGCCTAAACTCTTCTGTAAAGGAAGGGTGTCTGTTTCCAGGCAAGGGTCTTTGAGATTCTTAGCTATGTCTTCTGCGGTGAAAGCTTCCATGACTTGTTTGCTATTAGAGGCTATCTTATGTAGTTGCAGATTAGACTCTGCCAGCATTTGTTTTGCTTTGTTAAGAATGTTGATTGCCCCTTCAGGTGTACTAGCTGAAGCAAGTCCACCATCTACATAGAAATGTCTCATCACAAGGTGTTTGGCATCTTAACTATAATGTTCTGCACCTTTCTGGGCAGCTTTGCGCATGCAGTATATGGCAACAGCAGGAGAAGGGCTATTACCAAAAACACGCACCCTCATTCTATACTCTGTCACCTCTTTATCTGTGTCGTTATCCTTGTACCACAGGAAACGCAGGTAATCACGATGGTCCTCTCTCACTAGAAAACAATAAAACATCTGTTACACATCCCCTGTGAAGGCAATAGGCTCTTTCCTGAAGCGTAAAAGGACACCCAGAAGTGTGTTTAGATCTGGGCCACTCAGCAGAACATCATTTCATGAAACACCTTCATGTTGAGCACTGCAATCGAACACAACTCTTATTTGTTCTGGCTTTTGTGGATGGTAAACGCCAAACATTGGCAGATACCAGTGTTCTTTACCTTCGTCCAGTGATGGTGCTACTTCAGCATGATTGTTGTCAAGCATCCTTTTGATGAATTCTGTAAAGTCTTTTTTCACTTCAGGTTTTCTTTGCAAAGTTTTATGTAGTGCGTTCAGGCGCTTCATGGCTTACTCACTGTTACTAGGTAAATAACACCTGGGTGTGCGAAAAGGTAAAGGAGCTACCCAATTGTTTTCATCTTGGAAAGTCTCTTTATCCATGATATTGAGAAAGGCTTGATCATCTATGGACATTGCTTGTTTGTCATCATCTTTTGTTCTCTGGAACACTGAGTTCCCTAAAGTGTCAGTCTTCATGCCACTACTAATGTCTCTATTGTAATTAGGAGAGTCACAGTATGGTTTTAGGGTTTCTTTGACGACAAAGCTGTTCTGACATGGACTAAGAAGGGACGTGCGCCCATTCACTAGCACAGATGTCTTTAAAGTGTTGACGCTGTCAGGCCGATGTGTTGCTCCTAGACAAACTTCTCCTACTATAACCCACCCTAGATCAAGTCTTTGAGCATGGGGGGCATTAAAGGGCCCATTAATTTGTTGGCGTACCTTATGTACCTGTAGAATGTCTCTTCCAAGAAGTAGAAGAATAGAGGCATCTTTCTGGATAGCTGGAATAAGGTGTGATATCGAATTGAGATGAGGATGATGAAGGGCCACTTCTGGTGAAGGGATCTCTGCTTTATCATCTGGTAACATACCACACTCTATCAAGGTGGGAAGTGAGAGATGGACTCTCTTGTCAAGAGACTCAATAGTAAAGTCGGTAGCTCTTCTTCCTGAAGTTTCCATCACTCCTGCACATGTCTTTAGGGTGTATGGAACTGCACTCGATGTAATGTTGAAAGCATCAAAAAAGTCTGACCTTGCCAGTGACCTGTTACTCTGTTCATCCAGAACCACATACATCTTAACTGCTTTTTGCTTTTCTCCTGTGGGGTACACTGTTGCTAGGCAGATCTTGGAACATGAACGTGGAGTTATACTGTCACCACAGATTTCCTGACGCATCATGGCAGCACACACACTGGGTTGTGACTCCGCCCCCAGAACCTGATAGGACTGATTAGCTATAAGTTTTGAAGAGGAGCCCCTCGCTGCATTCTCCTTTTTTTTTCCTCACCTGTTAGGACTGACCAGGCCTCTCCTAGTTGGAAGCCCTGACTGTACAGTCTCTAAATGAGCTTTATGCAGGGACCCCACTCTGATGGTCTCAGGGAAGTTTCATTATCCTTTTTTACAAGCCTTAAACAGGCTTACATTGCGGCGGCCTTCCATTTTTCACTTTTTATATTTTCACTTTTCTTTTTTATTTTACCTCATTTTCTTATCTTTTTCCTCTGCTGAGTCTTTAGTCCTCCAGCCCCTTTGAACTTCTCAAGATGGCGGCCGCGATCGGCACGTCGGCGCGACCTGAAGTGATGCAGGCATCCATCTCCCTTCGCCAGTATCTAAGATGGCGCCGGGTGCCGCGGACCACTACAGCGCATGCGCGGTGCGTGTGTCACTTCCGGCGCGACGGCGGTCTATTTAAAAAACGATGTTATGGTGTAAGACTGCACAGGCTATTGCTCTTCATCCAGGACGCTCACACTCTGCTTCTTTCCACATCTCCTATTGCTGCCACTGCTTACTAACTACCTGCTGACCCAGTAAGACTTTCTTTTTTTCTCACTTTTCATGGCTGTTTGTATGTAGAGGCTAATGCATGCTAAAGACACCGTACTGAGCTTCACGGGGTTAACCCCTTCCTTCACAGATACACTCTGTCTTTTACTCATGGAGGCCGCTGCCCCAGCGGACCATCTACAGCCAGTAAGGTAAAAGGCATCATGTTTGGTAAGTAGTGAAGAGGAGTAAAAAAGAGCCATGCCACTAATATCACTTTATCCTGATAGCCCTGGCAGGTCGTCAAAATCATCTCAATCCAAACGGAAAGAGAGATCCCCTTCAAGACATTCACACTCTAGAAGAAGCAGGTCAAGGACTTCCTCCCACCATCACAGTAAAACATCATCCTCCCACCAATCACAACCCGCCCACCATAACCCACCTGCAGCCAATGCCTGCTGGATTTGTGGAGCACAAGCCCTTCCTAACAAGTTGGCTTGCCAAACATGTGCTGAAGAAGCCACCAGGGATAGGGAATTGGATGCATTGAAAGTATCAAACATAATCAGAGAATCTGTTAAAGAATCAATTCTACAGGTATCAGCCACAGAACCAGTTAGATCAGTGCAAAGCACATCAGCAACAGTCACCTGCGTACCACGAGAATCAGACGACTCATCAGTAGAAGAGTATTCACCAGTGTCAGTTGGTTTTGATTTTGCTTTAATAGATCCCTTTGTGAAGTCAGTAAAAGAGGCAATTGGTTGGGAAGAACAAAAGGAATCACCCCGCAAGCTCAGAAAATATTTCCCTAACCTAAAAAGGGATCCAGAAACCTTTCCGTTTATCGATGAACTCCAGGAGTTAATTAAAGACGAGTGGCAAAAACCTGACAAGAAGTCCAGCCTAAACAATAGGATAGCAAAGCTATATCCTCTAAGGGAACCAGCCGTAAACCCACTTATCACGGCACCTGTAGTAGACGCATCATTAATGCGTCTCGCCAGACATGTGACATTGCCAAAAGAAGACGCAATAACTTTCAGGGATGTCTTGGACCGGAAAATTGACCTCGATCTCAAAAAAGCCTATTCAGCAGCAGGAGGAGCATGCAGACCAGCTATCACATTAGCAGCAGTTGGCAGAGCAATTAGTAGCTGGGCCTCTAATATTGAAAAACTACTGGCAGAAGCAGCTGATCAAGAGAGAATCGTATCTGCCTGACAGGAACTTAGCCTAGCAGGGGACTTCGTAGCCGAGGCATCAGTAGATATAATAAGATCGGCAGCAAGGGCGATGCTGTCTTCGGTCATGTCCAGGAGAGCCTTATGGTTAAAGCCGTGGGTAGCAGATACAGCTTCCAAATCAAACTGGTGTAGGATCCCATATGACGGAACCAACCTGTTCGGTCCTAAGTTAGACCTCGCCATCTCGAAGGTCACAGGGGGAAAATCAGGTCTTATTCCATCTGACCGAAGACCAAAACAACAGAAAGTTCCCCCCTTTAGACGCAATCTTCCCGAACGATACCGAGAAGCCAGATCATATAGACCAGGCAAGGAGTTTAAACGAAATTGGCGTAATACCCAATCATCCTTCTTGAGGACACAGAAGCCCAAAGCTCCTATTACAGGGGATCAGCAGAAGTCGTTTTGATGGCACGTCTGCCCAGCCTGTGTTAGTGGGAGCCAGGCTCAGCCTGTTTGTACAGGTGTGGGTAGAACATATAAAAGATCCGTGGACAATATCCACAGTCCGAGAGGGCCACAAATGGAGTTTCAAATACAGAACCCCCAGATATCACTTCCTAAACACTCGACTACCATCATCTCTTCCAAAGCGAAAACTTCTAATCAAATATGTACTAGAATTACTGCAGAAACATGCGATTACAGAAGTTCCTCAACATCAGAAAGGCAAAGGTTTTTACTCTCCCTTTTTCTTGTCAAGAAAAAGACAGGGGACCTGCGTCCGGTTCTAGACCTAAAGATCCTCAACAGAATGATACTAGTAGAGTCCTTCAAAATGGAGAGTCTCCAATCTATCCTACTGGCAATAAATACAAGAGACTGGATGCTATCAATAGATTTATGCAATGCCTATCTACATATTCGTATACACACAAGTTTTCAAAAATACCTTCGGTTTGCAATCGGGCAACAACATTTTCAATTTCGGAGTCTCCCGTTTGGGATATCTACGGCACCCAGAACATTCACAAAAATCCTGCTTCCAATCATAGCATACCTGAGAGAGAATAGACTAAGAGTCCACCACTATCTCGACGATATCTTACTCTTGGCCAACAGCCAACAGTTACTTCTCCAACATCGGGAAATACTAATATCCACATTACATCAATTCGGATGGATGATAAATTGGAAAAAAAAGCAGTCTGGAACCAACCCAATCAATGATCTTTTTGGAAGCAGAACTCAACACCAATGCCAACACGGTGAGGCTCCCTCAGGAAAAAAATGGGACATTTGGTCCAGAAAATTAAAAAAACTAAATAGAAGCAACACACCTATCTGCCAGAACATGTCTCAGCATACTGGGGTCCATGTCTGCCACCTTTCCAATGGTCCAGTGGTCCCAGTGGCATACAAGGACATTCCAGATATCATTCCTGAAACAATGGAATGGAACATCAATGAGTCAACTAATTTTCATCAACCAATCAGTGAAACAGTCCGCAGCATGGTGGTGGACGCGAACCAGCAATCTAAAGCGTCATCGACATATTGTGCCCCCTCACATCGTCACAAATAGTCACATCGGACACCAGCCTACAAGGTTGGGGAGCACATTACCAGGTTTAAGCGGCACAAGGCCATTGGTTTTTCCGCCCTCTGGGCGTGGTATCAAACATTCTAGAACTCAAGACCGCTTTTCAGGCTCTTCTAGCATTCAGGCCATCTCTAACAGGAAAGAGTGTATTAGTACGCATGGACAATACGGTGGCAGTGAACTACATCCAGAGGCAAGGGGGCACCCAGAGCAGTGCTCTCATGCGGGAGGTACGTCCTATCCTCGACTGGGCTCAGATCCATTTGGAAGACCTAAAAGCAGTGTATGTCCCGGCAGGGCAGAACCAACTGGCGGACGATCTAAGCTGAACGTTCATCTCGAACAACGAATGGTCACTAAGTCAACAAGCCTTTTGCCTTCTAACACGCAAATGGGGAATTCCCAATATCGATTTGGCAGCAACTCCAATGAACAACAAGTGTGCCAAGTTCCTGGCGAGAGTTGCCTATCCAACAGCACTGGGGGTCGACTGCCTCCATCACCAGTGGAGTTTCCGTTTAGGTTACATATCCCCTCCAATCCCCTTAATAGCCAGGTTCCTAGCCAGGCTGAGGAACTCAACATCCACGGTGATTGCGGTAATACCGTTTTGGCCGAGGAGGCCATGGTTCACAACCATCCTACAACTGAGTACAGAGAACCCATTACTCCTTCCGGTAACCCCGGACCTACTCTCACAGGGTCAGTTCCTACATCCAGCACCAGAAAAGTTACACCTAGTGGCTTGGAAGTTGAAAGGGAGAGGCTTCTAGATCAGGGTTGCTCACTAAGGGTGGTGGCCACCTTACAACAGGCAAGGAAGAAGTCTACAAACGGCACATAACAGAATTTGGGAAAGATTCAATATGTTGGCACAAAAACAGTCCTGGGACCCACTTTCAACTACAGTGTCACAAGTTCTTGAATTTCTACAATTAGGCCTGGAGAAGGGGCTAAGTTCAAGCACCCTAAAGGTTCAAATATCTGCCTTATCGGCCATGATGGGAATCAAATGGGCCTTCAATCCTCTTATAATCTAATTCCAAAGAGCATGCTTGCAAAGAGCATTCCAAAGAGCAACCTTCCCGACCTGGGATTTAACAATAGTTCTGGAAGCCTTATCGAAAGAACCGTTTTTTCCTCCGGAATCAGTGTCCGTATTGGATCTAACCCTCAAATTAACCTTCTTAGTAGCAATAACTTCTGCAAAAAGAGTGTCCGAGCTGCAAGCACTTTCAATAAAAGAGCCTCATTTGCGGTTCTATCCTGATAGAGTTGTATTAACACCATCTGAACAATTCATACCAAAAGTGGCATCTGCTTTCCACTTCAATCTGGAGATCAGTTTACCAGTTTTTCTCACTAAACAAGGGATGCCACATCCACTAGATATTAAATCACTAATTTCTTCATATCTGGAGGCCACAAAACCATTCAGGAAAACAGAAAACTTGCTAGTCATACCATATGGCCCTAGAAAAGGCCAGGCAGCTTCTTCCAGGACAATAGCCTCTTGGCTAATTAAGATCATTAAAAAAGCATATGCAATCCAGCTTCTTCCAATACCTAACGACCTAAAGGCTCATTCGACCAGGGCAGTGGCGACCTCTTGGGCAGCGTACTGTAGAGTGTCTCCAGAAACGATCTGCAAAGCAGCAACTTGGTCTTCTAGAACCACGTTCATGTCTCACTAATAGACCCGGCTCGTTTAACGACTGTTGAATTTGGGAGATCGATCATTAAAGCGAATTATTCCATATCCTGTGAATAAAATAAAGTCTTCTTGCAAAGGACCCACCCATGTAGCGAGTTATTTCCCAGTGTGTGTGTGCTGCCATGATGCATCAGAAAAACGGAAAATTGTATACTCACCTTTCCGTAATTTTCCTTTCCTGACGCATCTCATGGCAGCACATAGATTCCCTCCTGTCTAAGGTGATAGATACTGAGAATGCAGCGAGGGGCTCCTCTTCAAAACTTATAGCTAATCAGTCCTATCAGGTTGTGGGGGCGGAGTCACAACCCAGTGTGTGTGCTGCCATGAGATGCGCCAGGAAAGGAAAATTACGGAAAGGTGAGTATACAATTTTCCATTTTCCGTGCATTTGAACATCACTCGGGTAGATGAATGATCTTTTTGCTCCCTGTCCCCACCTTTCGGGGCTTCTGTGACCTCTAATGGTTGATGCAAAGTATCAGGGTGTAAAGTGGTGATGTGTCTGTTACTGCCACATTCTGAGCAATCCGCTTGTTTTTTGCAGTCTTTGGCTATATGTTTAGTGGATCCACAACACTTGAAGCAGATGCCATTTTGTCTAAGAAAAGCTATCCTTTCCTTGACAGGTTTACTTTTGAACCCTTTGCACTTGTTTAGGGGGTGAGGCTTTTTATGAAGTGGGCAAAGTCTGTCAGGGTCTTCAAAGGTGTTTACCTTGTAGCTGCTTAGACAGTCTGGGTCCTCAGAGGGTACAGTTGTCTTATGGGCGACCACTGAAGTCCTATGGAAGGCTCTAGGTGTCTTTTCTGCTTTTGGCAGTTGACTGTTGGTGATGAAGGAAAAGCTGGGATTACACCTGATCTTAGCTTGCTGCTGCACAAACCTAGAAAACACAAAGAATGGGGGAAAAGGGACATCATGATCTTCTTTGTATTTGGCTCCAACACTCAACCATTTTTCTTTTAGGTTGTGAGGTAGTTTCTCCACTATAGTCTTAGAGCCGGTTCACACTAGAAGCGGCACGACTTGCAGGTCGCCTCACCGAGGCGACCTGCACACGACTGCCACGGCGACTTGCAAAACGACTTCTGTATAGAAGTCTATGCAAGTCGCCCCCAAAGTAGTACAGGAACCTTTTTTCTAAGTCGGAGCAATTAGAACAGTTCCATTGTACAGAATGGGAGGCGACTTGTCAGGCGGCTAGGTCGCCTGACAAGTCGCCCCCGTGTGAACCGGCTCTTAGTGCCTCTAGTGATATCTAAATGTGCAAGTCCTCTTAAATAGCCTTCTTCTTTGGCACACTGGACTTCCCAAAGAATATCACCCAGCTCTTGCAGTTTGAAATTGTCTCTGCTGTTTAGCTTAGGGAAAGACTCCAGTCTTTTCATTAGAGCACCTTCAATTGCTTCTGGTGAACCATATCTTTCCTCTAGCCTTTGCCAGGCCATATCAAATCCTGCTGAAGGGTTAAATATGTGTATCCTGTGCATCCTTCTTGCATGCTCTGCTGACTCAGTCCCAAGCCATTTTATCATCAGGTCTAGCATCTCAGCTGCTGGTAATTCTAAGTCTTTGACTGCTTTCAGAAAAGAAGACTTCCATGCCCAGTAATTCTCAGGGGAGTCATTGAACTTGAGAAAGCCTGAATTACACCATTTCTTTATGGATAAGATATTTAGTGACATCTTGTGCACTCTGGTGTTTGGGTTGCTGTAGTAAGGATTCACTTGGCCCATTCCTATATGTCTCTATTGGTTCATCTTTAAATGTTCTGGCATTGCTGGCTTCATGGGTTCATTTTCTTACACTCAGGGGTTCTGCTGGTTCTGGTTTAAATTCAGCTGACTCTGAATTGGGAAACTGTTTTGTTGCATTGCTGTTTAAAATTTCTTGGACATACTTCTTTGTACGTTCTACTGAGGAACGGGGTTTCTCAGGCACATCTGGGCCTTCATGGATAGACCCACTTCCAGACCGCTCCATATCAGCATAAGCTGCGGCCTCTGCTGCTGCAGCAGCGGCTGCACACTGACGCTGAAGTATATGCAACTTTGCTTCCTGTCCCTTTTCTGCTCTTTCCTTCATAATGGCAGCCTCTTTCTCAGCAAATTCTAGCTGAACATGAGCTGCCTCTGCTTTGGCGCGAGCGACTAAAAGGGCACTTGCTGATGAAATCTGACTGGACCTTGTTGATTTAGACGAGTGTGAGCGTGTATCGTCTTGCTGGACACTTGGCATGCTCTCCCTGCCTTGATGTGTCCCGGGTAGCTGATCTTCAGCCTTAAACTGTCTTCCTGATCTTAGACTTATTCTGTCTGTGCAGAGACTAATATCTCCAGGCTTGTTGCGCTACACCTTTTCACTGTTCCGCTCTCAAAACACTGACTATGTGTGGTTCTAAATGGACAGTTAAACACTTGTCAGAGACTCCAGTAAACGGAAGCCAAATGCTTGATTTGTCTACCGAAGTAATCCAACACATAGAATAACTAATCTAGCATAAATTACAGATGACACAACAGAAAGGCACTTACAGGTGATGATGTTGAGAGAGAAACAGACATGCTGCATCCATGTAGAATGATAATCTAAAATGGTTGAAGAACTTCCTAAACCAAAGGTCACTTCCTGTCTGAGAAATTTACATAACTGGAGATAAAGCTGCTACAGACTTTGGCCACTAGATGGCAGTGGTAAACTACACATTCTATATAAATAACTATAACTAGGGGGCGCATGCTCGGCGCGATGCGGGACAGACGTGAGTGCTGAGAGCTCCGTCGGACCGGATTTGCCAGGCCTAAATCCCGGGGCTATTTCCCAACAAAAGCTCCCAGAAATATACCAACACTCCCGGAGAACACAGCGGTGCATGCAATCCAGCAAAAAAAAAGATAAATGCTATTCCGGACACTCTTTTAAAAACTATCTGCTCAGCCTGGAACTAAAGCAGAGGAAGATGTCCCAAAATGGCGCCGGTGCAGGGGCTGCCTCTAACAGCTCCACACCACAACAACAACTTTCTTCTAAAGACTGTGTACAATTCCCCCCTGTCTAAAGCAGACCTAGATGCAAGTCTCTCAGCTGTATATGAGAAGTTAGCTAATAAAATACAGCTTGAGCTCCAATAATCTACAAATGCTTTAACACAGGAGACTGCTAACATTGGAAGCCATACTGATGTATGATGCCTCGTACATACGAGCGGACTTTCTATCCTACTTGGTCCGGCACACTTTCCGACGGACTTTGTCCGCCAGGTGCGCCGGACTTTAAAACGGACGGACTTGCCCACACACGCCGGGACTTTCCGGCGGGCTAAGTCCGCCCGTCTTTCCGACGGACTTTCGCCGGAGTTCCGGCGGACTTTCAGAATGAACGGACTTGCCCACACACGGACAAGTCCGTTCATTTTGAACGTGACTCAGGTGCGACGGGACTAGAAAAGGATGTCAATCTTGCCGCTTTTATCGGCGAGATTGACACCTTACTAGCCCCGTCGCGGGGCATACCAGGCCCTTAGGTCTGGTATGGATTATAAAGGGGAACCCCGCTACGCCGAAAAAACGGCGTGGGGCCCCCCCTAAAATCCATACCAGACCCCGATCCGAGCACGCAGCCTGGGACTGTGACATCAAAAGGGGGCGGGGTCTCCGCCTATATAAGTCACAACGCAGCCCTCGGAGAGCAGTCCAGCCGGAGAGAGCGTCGTGTCAACATCTGGAGAAGAGAAGAAGCCCAGAAGTCCGGACCTCTGCTGGCAAGAGAGCTACCTGAAGACAGCAGAGGAGCCGGCCGAAGAACTGGAACACCGGGAGAAGAACCAACCGGACGCCGGGAGAAGATGAAGCGGAGGGACCCCCGAAGCCGGAAGAAGACCCCCGAAGCCGGAGGAAGATTCCCCCCCCCGGAGCTGTTTAATAAAATATTTTAAAAACCTGTGTAGTGTGTTTTATTACTTACACTTTTTTCCTAGGTAAATGGGTAGGAGTACCATGTACCCCATACTCATTTACATAGGGTGGGGGGCCGGGATCTGGGGGCCCCCTTATTAAAGGGGGCTCCCAGATTCCGATAAGCCCCCCGCCCGCAGACCCCGACAACCAACGGCCAGGGTTGTCGGGAAGAGGCCCTTGTCCTCATCAACATGGGGACAAGGTGCTTTGGGGGGGGGGCGCAGGGCGCCCCCCTCCCCCAAAGCACCCACCCCCATGTTGAGGGCATGCGGCCTGGTACGGTTCAGGAGGGGGGGGGCGCTCGCTCGTCCCCACCCCCTTTCCTGACCGGCCAGGCTGCGTGCTCGGATCGGGGTCTGGTATGGATTTTAGGGGGACCCCACGCCGTTTTTTTCGGCGTAGGGGCTTCCCTTTATAATCCATACCAGACCTAAGGGCCTGGTATGCCCCGCGCTCGCCGCAATAGGAAAATGTGTTTTTCCTATTGCAGCGAGCGTGAGATGCAATACCCTGCCCTCGTGTTGTATCTGGTCCGTCGGACCAGCCTACACACGAGTGGGCTTTCCGTCAGACCAGCACACACACGAGCGGACTTTCCGCCCGAAACTGAGTCCGGCGGAAAGATTTAGAACTTTCTTCAAATCTAGGTCCGGCGGGCTTTTGGGAAAAAGTCCGCCGGAAAAGTCCGCCGGTGCCTACACACGGGCGGATTGTCCGGCACACTCTGGTCCGCCGGACCAAGTATGCTGGAAAGTCCGACCGTGTGTACGCGGCATTAGAGACTAAGCATGATGAAATCTCTCTTGCACAGTGTGACCTCAGGAGAGATTATGAGTAGGGATGAGCTTCGAGTTCGAGTCGAACTCATGTTCGACTCGAACATTGGCTGTTCGCAAGTTCACCGAACAGCGAACAATTTGGGGTGTTCGCGGCAAATTCGAATGCCGCGGAACACCCTTTAAAAGTCTATGGGAGAAATCAAAAGTGCTAATTTTAAAGGCTAATATGCAAGTTATTGTCATAAAAAGTGTTTGGGGACCTGGGTCCTGCCCCAGGGGACATGGATCAATGCAAAAAAAAGTTTTAAAAACGGCCGTTTTTTCAGGAGCAGTGATTTTAATAATACTTAAAGTCAATCAATAAAAGTGTAATATCCCTTTAAATTTCGTACCTGGGGGGTGTCTATAGTGTGCCTGTAAAGGGGCGCATGTTTCCTGTGTTTAGAACAGTCTGACAGCAAAATGACATTTTGAAGGAAAAAACTCATTTAAAACTACCCGCGGCTATTGCATTGCCGACAATACACATAGAAGTTCATTGATAAAAACGGCATGGGAATTCCCCAAAGGGGAACCCCGAACCAAAATAAAAAAAAAAAAAAATGACGTGGGGGTCCCCCTAAATTCCATACCAGGCCCTTCAGGTCTGGTATGGATATTAAGGGGAACCCCGGCCAAAATTTAAAAAAAAAATGACGTGGGGTTCCCCCTAAATTCCATACCAGACCCTTCAGGTCTGGTATGGATTTTAAGGGGAACCCCGCGCCAAAAAAAAAAAAAAAAACGGCGTGGGGTCCCCCCAAAAATCCATACCAGACCCTTATCCGAGCACGCAACCTGGCAGGCCGCAGGAAAAGAGGGGGGGACAAGAGTGCGGCCCCCCTCCCTCCTGAACCGTACCAGGCCACATGCCCTCAACATTGGGAGGGTGCTTTGGGGTAGCCCCCCAAAACACCTTGTCCCCATGTTGATGAGGACAAGGGCCTCATCCCCACAACCCTGGCCGGTGGTTGTGGGGGTCTGCGGGCGGGGGGCTTATCGGAATCTGGAAGCCCCCTTTAACAAGGTGACCCCCAGATCCCGGCCCCCCCCCTACCATTTCACGAAAAAAGTGTCAAAAATGTTAAAAATGACAAGAGACAGTTTTTGACAATTCCTTTATTTAAATGCTTCTTCTTTCTTCTATCTTGCTTCATCTTCTGGTTCTTCTGGCTCTTCTGGTTCTTCTGGTTCTTCCTCCGGCGTTCTCGTCCAGCATCTCCTCCGCGGCGTCTTCTGTCTTCTTCTCCTCGGGCCGCTCCGCACCCATGGCATGGGGGGGAGGCTCCCGCTCTTCTCTTCTTCTCTTCTTCTCTTCTTCTCTTCTTCTCTTCTTCTCTTCTTCTCTTCTTCTCTTCTTCTCTTCTTCTTCATTTTCTTCTCCGGGCCGCTCCGCAATCCATGCTGGCATGGAGGGAGGCTCCCGCTGTGTGACGGCGCTCCTCGTCTGACAGTTCTTAAATAACGGGGGGGGGGCGGGGCCACCCGGTGACCCCGCCCCCTCTGACGCACGGTGACTTGACGGGACTTCCCTGTGGCATTCCCCGTGACGTCACAGGGAAGTCCCGTCAAGTCACCGTGCGTCAGAGGGGGGCGGGGTCACCGGGTGGCCCCGCCCCCCCCCCCGTTATTTAAGAACTGTCAAACGAGGAGCGCCGTCACACAGCGGGAGCCTCCCTCCATGCCAGCATGGATTGCGGAGCGGCCCGGAGAAGAAAATGAAGAAGAGAAGAAAAGAAGAAAAGAAGAAAAGAAGAAGAGAAGAAGAGAAGAGCGGGAGCCTCCCCCCCATGCCATGGGTGCGGAGCGGCCCGAGGAGAAGAAGACAGAAGACGCCGCGGAGGAGATGCTGGACGAGAACGCCGGAGGAAGAACCAGAAGAACCAGAAGAGCCAGAAGAACCAGAAGATGAAGCAAGATAGAAGAAAGAAGAAGCATTTAAATAAAGGAATTGTCAAAAACTGTCTCTTGTCATTTTTAACATTTTTGACACTTTTTTCGTGAAATGGTAGGGGTACTTATGTACCTCCTTACCATTTCACACAGGGGGGGGGCCGGGATCTGGGGGTCACCTTGTTAAAGGGGGCTTCCAGATTCCGATAAGCCCCCCGCCCGCAGACCCCCACAACCACCGGCCAGGGTTGTGGGGATGAGGCCCTTGTCCTCATCAACATGGGGACAAGGTGTTTTGGGGGGCTACCCCAAAGCACCCTCCCAATGTTGAGGGCATGTGGCCTGGTACGGTTCAGGAGGGAGGGGGGGCCGCACTCTCGTCCCCCCCTCTTTTCCTGCGGCCTGCCAGGTTGCGTGCTCGGATAAGGGTCTGGTATGGATTTTTGGGGGGACCCCACGCCGTTTTTTTTTTTTTTTTTTTGGCGCGGGGTTCCCCTTAAAATCCATACCAGACCTGAAGGGTCTGGTATGGAATTTAGGGGGAACCCCACGTCATTTTTTTTTTTTAAATTTTGGCCGGGGTTCCCCTTAATATCCATACCAGACCTGAAGGGCCTGGTATGGAATTTAGGGGGACCCCCACGTCATTTTTTTTTTTTAATTTTGGTTCGGGGTTCCCCTTTGGGGAATTCCCATGCCGTTTTTATCAATGAACTTCTATGTGTATTGTCGGCAATGCAATAGCCGCGGGTAGTTTTAAATGAGTTTTTTCCTTCAAAATGTCATTTTGCTGTCAGACTGTTCTAAACACAGGAAACATGCGCCCCTTTACAGGCACACTATAGACACCCCCCAGGTACGAAATTTAAAGGGATATTACACTTTTATTGTTTGACTTTAAGCATTATTAAAATCACTGCTCCTGAAAAAACGGCCGTTTTTAAAACTTTTTTTTGCATTGATCCATGTCCCCTGGGGCAGGACCCAGGTCCCCAAACACTTTTTATGACAATAACTTGCATATAAGCCTTGAAAATTAGCACTTTTGATTATTCATGTTCGTGTCCCATAGACTTTAACGGTGTTCGCATGTTCGAACGAACTTTTTTCCTGTTCGCATGTTCTGGTGCGAACCGAACAGGGGGGTGTTCGGCTCATCCCTAATTATGAGACACTTGCTGACAGCTTTTCTTACATGCAAGCACACGTGGAAGATTTAGACAATCAAAATCGCAGGAATAACATTAGAGTCCGTGGTATTCCACAGTCCATCACAGAGCTCTTCCCTGCAGTGTCAAGGGTCTTCCACACGCTCCTGCCTGACAGACCCATGTCAGCATTTGCACGCGACAGGATCCACAGAGCACTTTGCCCTAAACCACTTACTGATAGACCTCCTCGCGACATTATAATGTGCATGAAGGATTTTCTCACCAAAGAAGATATCATGAGGGCATCCAGAAACACATCAAGTATTGAGCTGGATGGCTTCAGATTACAAATTTACCCTGACATCTCTCCAGCCACCCTGGATCGCAGACGCAGGATGAAAGAAGTCACTACAATTCTGCAGACAGCCAGAATTAAGTATCGATGGGGTTTCCCTTTTGGATTGTCGGTAATGCATAATGGCACCACACATACAGTCTACAACATCATAGAGGGGAAAGAACTACTCGTCAAACTGGGCCTGCTGGAACCTGAACCCCCAAACCGTCTTCCTGTAATACCCCGTTCTTCACCTATCTGGTCCACTCCTTCTTCACGTCGTAATTCAAGAGACCAGAGAAGATGGCGCCAACCCCCTCAAGATCAGGCTTAAAGGCAATTTCATTTTTCACTTTTTTTTTAAGACGAAGGCAGCAGCTAGAACTGGGCAATATAGTCTTACAGACTTTGCATATTCTTACCTGAACTACCTTATTTCCGTCCATTGCCTGGGAAACGCTAGATCCCTTCATATAAAAACATGCTGCTAACTCAATTTACATTATGGGGGGCTCCACCACTCCTCCTTCAAACTAAACTAAGCAAATCTTGACTTTCCATGTCGGATAAAATTTCAAACTTCCCCAACATTAGAAAAGGCATACAGTATATGTTCATCCCGGTATTTAGGGAAATAGAAAATAGGAGGAGGGACTGTGGGGAACCCCCCTCTTTTTTTTTCCTTTGTTGTCCTCTGATCTCTTTTTTCTTAAGAAAGTATAATAGGCTTAAAGATCACTTTAGCTTTAGAGCCACCTGTTTACACTTTATACTAAACGTTAAATTTTTGGTAATTGTTGTGGTTATGCTGTTGCTGTTACTCTAACCATGCATATTGTTGATTTTACCAAATAACTTTTCCTGGCACATCCGTCGCTGCTGGTTTGACCCCATAGTCTCATCCTCGGCCTAGTGTGGCCCCCCCCATTGGATTGGGGACCATGCCGGGCCTGGTTTGAGAGTTTAGGACTCCTTTGTCCTCCTTTAAATTTGTAAGGTCAGTCGACTTCAAGTCCTCTGGCTCCCTTATGGTATATTACAAATTTCACTTTTTTGCCCTTATGGCATTTGTTCTAATTAGAATGTTTTCTGCAAGATTCTATCCTTATGTCTTTGAAGGTTTACCAAAGAGGAAATGCAATCTACTGTACTATAGATGTTCTCTCATCATAAAACACAGCCTTAAACTATATTACTTACTGTTTACTTTTATATGTAGCATTGATTACAACTATAGCCTGCTATATTCCACTAATTATAAACCCGTAGTTTACTACTTACATAGGTTTTTCTCTAGCCTAATCTATATAATTTGCCCATACATCTCCCTTAAAAATGGGTCTTAAAATCATTTCACACAATATTCAAGGGTTTAACTCCCCACACAAACGCAAAAAAGCATTTAGACACTTTAAGAGACTGAGTGCTGACATCATCCTCCTCCAGGAAACACACTTTTCCTCTGAGAATCACCCCCATTACTTCGAAAAAACTTACAACCAACATTACTACACCACTTCCTCTAATAAATCAAGGGGTGTAGCAATTTTTATTCGCAACTCTATCATATTTGAAATACAACACATCTATAGAGATGTAGATAGTCGTTATATTATACTGAAAAGGCACAATGAACAAACGTTCACTTACAATCGCCTCCATATATGCTCCTAACGAAGCCCAAACGTCATTATTCAACAAATTTTTTGAAACTTTAGACCGCATTAGCTCCCCCCATATAATAATGGGAGGAGACTTTAACTTAGCCGCACACCCCTCTCTAGACAGAAGCAGAGTCACTCTCTCCTCAAAAGCCTTCTCCAAGTCAATTAATCGCTCACTCAGCAAATTTCAACTGATTGACTCTTGGAGTGGCTCATAACATTGGCGTGAAAGCTTATACCCATTACTCTCACCCACATGATTGTTATGCCAGACTCGATTATATTTTCAGTACTCCCATCCTTCTGGCAAACTCCTCGAGGGCTCGGATCCACCCTTGTCCATGGTCTAACCATGACATGGTTGCATTTGAAACTTCTCACATACTGTAGGTTTTGCCCCTACCCCATTTAACTGGCGTCTGAATGACTCCCTCCTATCTGATCCATCCACACTCCAAAACATCCACACGCACATTGAGGATTACTTCACTAATAACTCAACTGATGACATCTCCCCTACCTCACCCTGGTCACAAGGCGGTTCTCAGAGGTCACCTGATTAGTATCGCAGCTGCCAAAAATAAAGCTAAACTTACAGAAATTAAGTCCCTCACTAAAGACCTAGATCTTTTATACATCAAGCTAGGCCAATCTCCCTCTCCCGAAATTACAATTCAAATACAATCTAAGCGTCAAGCTTTAGACTCCATCCTCTCAACAGACACTGAAAAATCCCTTAGATTTTCCAAAGCCAAATTTTTGCTACATGGCAATTCTACTTCTAACATGTTTGCTAAAAAACTTAATCAAGAACACAACCCCCCCCCCCCATATATATACAAGCTGCAAGACCAAACTGGTAACCTGGTCACTCACCCCTGTGAAGTTGTTTTGGACCGAACCAGAACCATTCGGTACGTTTGTTTCTGTCCCCCTGGCCAGATTAACCTTCAATGTAAAAGTGTGCACACTTGAAGTAAATTACTGAGACATACACGAGTTCAGTAGATTGATACTTCTCCTTTATTACTTCCTGGACTCTGGCTAATATGCCGTGAGCTGGATATTTTGTTATCAAATCAAATATCAAATAAGACAAACGTATGCGGACCGCAAGATATACATATTCATTATTGTGACAAAGTATAAGCTTTTAGCTGGCTTATATTTATATAAGGGAATAGCAAACTATCATAGCTAAATAGGGTGTCTTGTTTCCAGTTCTTGAAAACAGTCGCAATCTTCTTTAACTTGTTCTTAACTCTTGCAGTTCTGTTCCACATGAAGGGGGAGGGTAAGCTGGCAGACATCTAATTGAATATGGTTAAGGCTGATAGCAGAGGCTGAAGTAAGCACTTATATCTATATGGTTATATTGGAAATAGGCATTTTACCATAACACTCATAGTCACATCCATTACAGTTCCCCCCTTGAAATGCTTATTTCACAAAACTGTCCCTCACACTGAAAGACCTACACCCATCTCCCTCTGCAACTATTTTAAGCCGTATGTAGAGAAAGAGCAGCGACTAGTTCACTACCCCCCTTGATACAGCTGGAGGAGTGCGTCCAGGTGCTATCTGTCCCTATAGCCCTACGGTGTTGCATCTCAGGGGAGGGTGACTGTAACGGAGTGTAACACATAATTTTCATCATAATTTTCATCAAGCCTTACATAGACATCGTCATCATCATTTGGTATCTCTTGGTTCATGAACGCGGGGGTAGTTTGTTCAACAGCCTTTTCCACACACTTCCTGATGCAGGGGAGAACGCAGCAGATTATAACCGCCATTACCAGGATAGCTATTCCTATCTGGGTCAATAATTCCTGCCATCCTCCCTTTATCCAGGTAAAATACTGATCCCAGGGGTTGGTGAGCCATGAATTCTGTTTTAGTTCTTTGAACAAGTCCTCAAGTTTCTGGCTAAAGTCACTTTACCATTTGGGCCGGTGTTGTCTGGGATGTAAGTACAGTATGTGCTGTTCTCGGGGTTAATCTTACATACACCCCCCTTATCAGCCAGGAGCATGTCTAAGACCATGCGGTTTTGGAAGGTTATGTGTGAGGCCGCTTCCAACTGTTCAGCTAAACCCTGGAGTGCATCTCTGGTGTAATTGACAAATCTTTGTTGGTTATAGTAGATGTAATTTATCCAGTCTACATTCTTATTTACAGTGATAATGGGAATCAGTGACTCAAAACCTGCTGCTACTTGGTCTCTTGCTTTAAACTCATCTGGGACCCCCCTTGGGACCGCTATGGCGTCTATGTATACGTGGGGGTCAAAACTTCCTGCTGTGGCGCGCCTGCATTTTCTGTTTGATTTGGGTACATAGTTTGCTTCTGGCTCTGGGTTTTGCGAGAGAATATGCAGGGGCATTATGGCTTTAGCCATTGCACATTCTCCTGTCCACTGTCCTGTCATTCTACTCCTGATTTTCATGTCTCCACAGATCCAGTACCCGTCTCCTAGAGACTGAACTTGAATTTACGCTAGATCTGCAGAAACCTCACTGTAAGACTCACAGTAACCTTCGGTGAAATTTCCAAGGGGCTTTCCCGCTCCATAGTACTTTCCATAACATGTGTAATTGCCAGGATATATGGTGATACCTTCTGCTGGCTTGGGAGCCTTAGTGACTATGGGGTACTCTTTTTTCCAATGCTCACACAGGGAGTAGTTAGTGGTTGTGTTGGTGAATAGGTTAAGGACACAGGTCTCATGTTCTGGGAGTACTTTAAAGGGGAATGTTCCTAGATGTGGTTTAGCCCCCACAACAGTTGGTCTTATTGTGCTTCCCTGCATTGTACCTCATCCATTCGAGCCACAAGTTGACATCTGAGAAACTGGTTTCTGCAGCCATGGTGTCCTCAAAAGGTAGGGTCTGCTATGGCCACCATGTCCCCTAATGTTTGCATGTGAGGCTTTGGGGGGTTAGAGTTGGATGTAGATTGGGGAACTGTCCACTCTGGGTTATTGAACATGTCTTTCAGTTGGAAAGGTTTTCTAAAAGCGTAATACCAATTTCCCCACCATAGGCCCAATACATAGGTCCCACTGTCCCCTGGGCTGGGATTCTCAATGGTCAGTCTGAACTCTTTGGTGAAATATTGATCTGTGTGTTTGTTGATTGTCATCCTATCTAAGAGTGACTTCCCATTTTTGTCCTTTCTATTCTGGGCGATTTCGGGCTTGTACCCCCATTTTTCATCCCTAGTGTTCCAACCTACTGCTCCCCAGGAATCATAGTTGTTGCCCCAGTAGGTGTCAGTGACACATACATACATACATGGGACCTATTGCTCTCTCATTGGACCAAACACTGTAATCAGTACCTGGAAGTATCTTATAAGGGGATATGAAGGTGGCAACATGTGTGTTGGATGAATTATACCAGAATTGGGTTATGCCATCTTTCTGTTGTTTGACGGCTACTTCTTGTGCCTGAACAACAATCACAATAAAAAGGATAAACAGGATAAACATGGTCTCCTCAGCCTCTTCTTCGGGCACAGGGACTTTCTTGCAGTGAGAGGTGTGTATCCACGAGTTCCTTCCGGCCACTTTTACTGATGTGGTAGTCGTCAGAAGGACTTGGAAAGGACCATCATATCTGGGTTCAAGGGTGTGTTTCCTCACAAACATCTTTACCAGGACCCATTCACCAGCTTGTGCATTCCTGTATCTAGCTCAGCATCTGGAAAGGAAGAAAACACTTCCGAATGGATACGGGTTAATTCTCGAGATAAAACAGTCACATAATCAGTTAATACATCAGATTGGAGCTGCAACTGTTGTGGGAAATAACAACCTAGACTGAGGGCTGAACCAAATAATATCCCATAGGATGACAGACTATGGTTTCCCCTTGGAGTGTACCTAACACTGAACAAGGCAATGGGTAGGCTATCTGGCCAACTCATTCCTGTTTCCTGAGACATTTTCAGCATTCTAGACTTTGTGCCATTTAGTCTTTCCACCTTCCCACTGCTCTGAGGACGGTATGGGGTGTGGAAAGCTAGTGTGACCCCTAAGGCTGTCCATATCTCTTTGGTTACTGAGGCCGTGAAAGCCAGCCCCTGGTCACTCTCTATAACCTCTGGGACACCACATCTGCACACTATTTCTGTTAAAAGTCTTTTAGCTGTGGTCTTTGCCGTCATGTTGGTAATGGGATAGGCTTCCGGCCTATGTGGCAGACACAGTCTCTTGTTTAATTCCATGATTCCTTCAACTTCTGTGGCTCCTTTTTTGATCCACACTGATTTTTCTTCTTTGTCGTCAGCTGTCTCTTGTTGCTCCTTGAGGCGGGTCCTGTTTACAGGAGGGTTTTGTAGAATCATAGTTTCTACAGTATTATCCAGGATAGGTGCATTCACTCTGCTGACCACTTCTCGCGTTCAATCTGCAGCTTGTTTCGCAGCGGTATCTGCCAGGTGATTGCCTCCTGCTTCTTGGCAAACCAGCTTGCCGTGCGTCTTTACCTTAAGCATAGCCACTTGTGCTGGGAGGAGTAGGGCATCCATTAAGTCCTTGATAGCTGCACTGTGTTTTAGTATACTGTCAGGAACCCTCTGGTTTTCCAGATGATCCCAGAATGTCCTTCTGCAATTTGCATGCCATAGTTAGGGCCTGGAGTTCTGCTTCCTGGGCAGACATGGAGGAGGGTAATGCTGAAGCTTGAAGAACTGTATCTTCAGTGGTGACTGCATATCCTGTGTGGTACCGTCCAGTACTGTCATCACTTCGAAGCAGTTATGAGCAGTGAGATGAGGATTATTCTCCAAAGAGGTTCCCCCCTCAAGAAGAGGAAGCAGAGTGGATGGGTTAAGGGTATCACATGGGAGGACGGTGATGTTATCGGGGAGAAGCAAGGCACACTGGAGTCTGAGGAGGTGTCTTGCTGGGGACAGGGCTGCACTTGGTACTCTCTGAGACAAACAGTTTGAAAGTCTTTTAGTCTGGGAGGCCCAAAGGGCTGTTGAGAGGATCTCCTTCAGAGTTTCAAAATTGTCCACAGCTTCTGGTGAAAGCAGGAAAGGGTTGGATTTCAGGGCATCATTAAGGGATTGCATCGAAAGGGAGGCTTCTGGAACTGGGATCCAAGAACGGCAGTAGGAGATTAATCCTAGAAAGGCGTGAAGGGGCTTTTGACCTTGAGGCAAGGGGATGCCCTTGATTGCAGCAACTCTTTCTTCAGTTAGATGTCAGGTGCCTTGGGAGATGCAGAGGCCTAGGAAAGTCACCTTCTTTCTGGACTTTTTGCTTTAAGGCCTTGCAACCTTGCTTAACCAGGTAGTGGAGGAGGCTTTCAGAGAAGATTGAGGCAATCACAAGCAGGAGGTCATCTACATACTGAAGGAGTACAATGTCTGGGTGTAACTTCATCCAGGTGTCCAGAATGAGGGCCATTGCCTTGGCGAATTGGGAGGGGGAGTTCTGGGCATCTTGTGGCATAACAGTCCAGGTGTAGCTGGCAGGTGACACAGGCTTGCCTGAATCCCTGTGGAGAAGGTCCATATGATCTGGAGTGGGGTGGGGTGTCATGTCCCTGGTACTGGGTGCTTTCATGTGGACCATGGTTGGGGCTTGGTTGACTGTGGGTGAATTTCCGGGGGCTTCGGTATTCCCTTCTGGAGTGGCCGGGTCTTCCGCAGTTGAAGCAGACACGTGGAGTTGGTACCGGTGGGTGCAGATAGGGTGTGTCAGAGGCCATCATGAGAGGTGCTACTCTCTACTGCTCTGTGAGGATTCTGGACCTAATAACTACTAATGACAACGTCTCAAGCTCCATTACTCTATACTCAGACCCTTTCGGATTGACACTTTAAGACCTGAAATAAATGTGGCAGCTAACATGTGTCTATGCGATTTGGTCGTGGAGATGTGAACCATCTCCATACAGAATAATTTTTTTTTTCCCGCATACAAAACGCTCAGATATGAATGGGGCCTAAATATAGCACATAGATTTAAGCAAGGAAAGCACTTCCTCTTTTGTTCTTATGGCATAACGCCCAGAATACATAAACTTCCTCTTTATTTATAATACTGTTAAATATTGAAATTGAACATTTTAAACTCCCCAATTGTTGCTAATACAGCTTAAACACAATTAAAACCATTTGCATAAATATAGCACATTTGCTACATTTACTGTTATTAGAAAAAACACCTTTTAGCTTCAATAATGCAAGGGTAAGCAATTACAATGAATATTTCAGTCAGAGTCTGAATTTAAAGACATCCTATACATAAATTATTTAATTAAAATGCTACATTGATTGCTACTATGTTCCATCACTGGAAACATGTGGGTGGGTTTCGGTGTGGGCGGTGGCATAGGGCGTGTTGCCATAGGGGGAGGTGTCACTTAGAACAGAGGGGCGGTAGACAAAGGGCAGTGTCTACTTCCTGGGGACCAGACGCCATTATAGGGCGGTGGCTGACTACCTAGCTTCCTCTTTTCTGGTTTCTTGTACACGTACACAATTCAACCATTTTGATTTATTTCTTGTTCAATACAGCCTTCCTCATGAATGGCTTTTGCAACCTTAAACCAGGAGGATGGAGAGAACAGAAGAGAGAGAAAGAGAGAGAAAGAGAGAGAAAGAGAGAGAAAGAGAGAGAAAGAGAGAGAAAGAGAGAGAAAGAGAGAGAAAGAGAGAAAGAAAAAAAGAGAACTGAACAGAAATACACATTAGTGATGTGGAGATGAGGAACTGAGAAGATCTCCAATAAAACACTTAATGAGCAGACATGAAACACCAGCAGTTGATATTTAACAAACCACTTCAAATGTTATTTACATGTTCCAACTCAAAGCCCAAACTTCTCACTCTGTCTTTCTCTATCTCCTCGTACTGCTCTGGCTGCTGAGGTTGTAAGGGACACCTGTTGGTTCCCTGGTTACTTATCCTAGCCTCAGCCTCAATAACTTCCAATGACTTGCCAAGACAGAATTTCACCGGGTATTGTACATTCAATCTAAACACCAATAAATGTGCAGTATGTGGCAGTAGGGGTTTGTAACCAAGAGACTCAGCCCTATATCCTGGCTCTACCACTTCAATCAACCCCCAACCCTCTTCATGTATCCCGAATAACAGACCACAAACACACTTAGGACACGACATTACCAACAACAATTAATGCGACAACCGGAATGAAATTTGGGATTGTTCAGATCCTCACGGGATCCCCACGCCACTGCTGGGCGTATTATTTCCCCCAGGAGAAGTTTAACCACATCCTGACGCCCTCTCCTGGTTCCTATTCCCCAGGAGAAGTTTAACCACGTCAACTAATTTCATCCGTGACTATATAATCAATCCCTTTTTCCCCAACAGCCGTCACAAGACAGACTCCAATAAAACAAAAAACACTCCAAATACAGGAGGGTTGTCGCACTGAAGTCTTATAGGGCGTACACACGGTCGGACTTTGTTCGGACATTGCGACAACAAAATCCTAGGATTTTTTCCGACGGATGTTGGCTCAAACTTGTTTTGCCTACACACGGTCGCACAAAGTTGTCGGAATTTCCGATCGACAACCACGCGGTCACGTACACCACGTACGACGAGACTAGAAAAGGCCGGTTCAGAACCAAGCGCGGCACCCTTTGGGCTCCTTTTGCTAATCTCGTGTCAGTAAAAGTTTGGTGAGAGACGATTCACGCTTTTTCAGACTCGTGGCTTTCAGATCGTTTTCTGCCATTCAGTTTGTGCTTGTGGGTTTGTATCTGCTCTTCAGTGCGTGCAGTCAGTTCGTATCAGAGTTTTCTGTGTGATCTTGCCTGCTCGTTGTTGTTTTTCAGGTCGCTCTTCACAGGCCTTGCTGTTCTTCAGTGCGTTCTGTTACTTCGCTCTGAGCAGCCGACCGTTTTCTAGCCATGTTTCGTATGCGTACTCCTCGTAGTGTTCGTGCTGTGCGGGGGCTTGGTGTTGAGGTCCTGACCTTGACACAAGTCCAGTCCATGAACAGGGTGAGGAGGAGTTCATGGACCAAGAATTGGTTGCTTCAGCGTGACCAGTTCTGTCATATGCCTTTGCTCCGTGAGAATAATCCTGATGATTTCAGGAACTTTCTCAGGATGACGGACCCCGTGTTTCACCGTCTGTTGGCTTCGCTGACCCCCTATATCAGCAGGCAGGATACCTGCATGAGGCAAGCCATCACTGCGGAGCAGAGGTTGGTCGCTACCTTGCGGTATTTGGCCACAGGGAGAAGCCTGCAGGACCTCAAGTTCTCGACAGGCATCTCCCCCCCAGGCTCTGGGGATCATTATCCCAGAAACCTGTTCTGCCATCATCCAGGTCCTGCAGAAGGTGTATATGAAGGCAAGATTTTTATCCTTTTATATCACATTTTATTGTATTTAATGTTTGATAATATATTGTATTTCTTTCCTCATTCCCTAATTACCATGATTGGAATATGATGTGAATGTCCTTTGTCCTCATGCATGCTGGATTTTTATGTAATTATTATTTTAGGTCCTTCATACATATTTGCCCTTCAATAACCTCTCCAGCATGGTGTCTCCTGCCCTATATTCACCTCATGTAGTCACTTAACAATGTATTTTATCAGCTCTATAGTAGTGCTTTACCCCAAACACCCCCTAAAATGTTTGGAAATTTTATTTTTTATTTAAATTCAGGCAGAGTGCCAGAGGGTTTTTTTGTGGTGTCCCCAAATTTTTTGTAACCCTCCCTCCCCCAACTGCTAAGTCAGCTGATCCCAATTCTCTATCCTCAATCATCTATCTGCTGACTTTGCCAAACCCATACACACTATACCCATCTCTTTACTGGTCAGATTTATGGATGAATTCCCCAAAGCATGTAGTGCAAGGGCCTGCCTGTATACTTTCCAATGGTACTGTTTAAAGTTTTTGTATCCTATTATTATCTTGATAGGTAATAGCAGAATGTTCAAATGTGCTCAAATGTGTACAGTGTGTATTTATATCTTTGTATTATGACACTTCTTACCTGTCCAGTGGTCTGCCAATAGTGTAACTAAGGAGGGTCTGTTCCAAGTAATACCCTGTATTTAGGCATTCATCTCTCAATGAAGTGAAGAGGGTTACCTGTCCAAGAGTTCCCCCCCCCTATAATGTTAGAAATGGCCCATGAGGGGGGGAGGGGGAATATGATAGGTGTACCTTATACTTTGTTGTTGTTAAATTCCCCTTAATAAATGCTATCTGGAGGTTGCCCCATAATGTTTGTGTCTAATCTGCTTGCCATGTTTCTGTGAAAAAATAGTAATGTTTATTGTTTTTTCCTCAACAGTTTCCTTCAACGCCACAGGAATGGCAGACTGTGGCCTCCCACTTTGCCCAGCGGTGGGACTTTCCTAACTGCGGAGGGGCAATTGATGGGAAACACGTCCACATTGTCCCACCACCCAACTCGGGGTCGTACTATTATAATTACAAGGGGTTTAATAGTATAGTGATGTTGGCGGTGGTGTCGGCTAATTACGAGTTCTTGTATGTGGACGTGGGGAAGAATGGCCGGATGTCCGATGGTGGAGTGATCGCACAGACGGAGTTCTACAGGCATCTCCAGAATGGCAGCTTGGACTTGCCACCTCCAGAGGACAATGTTGAAGGTCTCCCATTTGTGTTCGTTGCTGATGAAGCATTTGCGCTGGGGGACCACCTGATGCGGCCATTGCCGATGAGGACCCTCACCCCGGAACAGAGGGTTTTTAATTACCGGCTGGCCAGAGCCCGAAGAGTGGTGGAGAACACATTTGGAATCCTGGCCAGCCGGTTCCGATTATTTCTGACACCCATCCATATGGCGGAGTATAAACTGAACCATATAATACTTGCCTGCTGTGTTCTCCATAATTTTTTAAGAAAACATTCAGCCAACTATGCTGGCTCAGTTGGGCCTGAAGCCGGAATCCCAAATCCATCAACACTGACGGCGCTTGAAAGTGGCCGTCCTGGCTTACCCTCCCTGAGTGCCCGTGATGTCCGGTTACGCTACCTGGAGTTCTTTGCGGGTAGGGGGGCTATCAATATGCCAGACAATCTGTGAAACCTTTTTCAAATAAAAAACAACCAAAAGAAATTCTTCGTGGCCATTTACTGCTTGTGTTTGTTTTAGCTGACTCTGACAGAAATGTGTTGAGTGCAGAAAATGTCGTGATTGGTAACCTTATAAAAAACAGTGTTGGCTGGTACTTCCTAAATGCAAAAACACATTTCACTACAAGTGCACTTGCAACTGCACTGAACCTGCACTTGTAGTGCAAAGTGTATTTGCCCTTAGGAAATAACCCCCATTTTTGCATAAAACAGCAATTACATCACCCCAAAAGTGTTGTAGTGTTGAGACAATAATCCACACATTCTTGAGTAAGGCACTTTTTTATACCTGCACAAATCACATGTGCATTTACGAAAGGTTTTTAAAACAAACCAACATGTTTGTTGTATAACAATTTTTGCAGTAGCATTATCAAAAATCGAAATATCCATTTCAGATAAAACAGGCCTGTGTAAAACCAACAAGAAAGCCAAAAAACTTGAACTTACAAAGTTCACATATGGTAAAACCTGAAGGCTATATCAGACATCAGTATTTAGGAACTGGGTTTGATATAGCGTTCAGATGGGGGGAAATCACCCCTGGAAAAGCCAAATTTGGAAGATGCACACCAATTTACGAATGTCAACATGTGCTATCTGCCATCAGGGGGGATCAAGGGACGTGTTTTGGGGGAGCAAGCCCTTCCTCAACGCGACTTTATAATTGAGGAAGGGGTTGCACCCCCAAAACGCGTCCATTGATCTCCCGTGATGGCAGATAGCACATGTTGGCACACTGTGTGCATCCTCCAAATTTGGCTTTTCTAAACATAGAAAAAATTTTTGGAAGATTGGACCACAATAAAACAGGTGATTTTGTGGGGTTTAAATTCGCCCCAAAACATCAATGATGTTATTATTTTTTTTAACAACATCACTGATTTGTTGCTGTATGTTGTGCAATTCGAGATTACACCCCATGATCTCCCCGATCAGTATCTGGGCACTTTCAGATGTGAAACGTTCTCTCTCCCTCACATCACGATCACCTAAAAAGAGATAAAGAACAAAAAAAAAGGTCTCAAATATCTGCCACCATCCATCTCTTTTACCTGAGCCTGTGGTCGCAGACACTCACCTGTTGTGGTGCCAATCTCCACCACATCTTCTTCTTCCTCCTGCTCAGCTTCTTGGGTTTGCGGTATTTCCCCTTCTTCCAGAGGTGGGGGGTCTGTGTTCTCCTGGGATGAGGGGTGTCCTCCGAGTCTTTTCTCCCCTATGTAAAACAAAAATGGTATACTTAGCACACAGATATTTGATGGCAGAACTAGAACTAGGAAACATTGCTTGGAAGTGGGGTACAATTGTCTATTTTAGCCGAGTTCCAAGATGTATATTTTTTATTGCCCTTTGTCAAGCTGCAATACTTTACCTGTCTTGTACAAGCTTCACAGATGTAGCCCCCCCTATAGTATACACTGGAGCACCTGTGTGCCCCCCCTAATAAAAATGGTGTTCTGGGGTCCCACACTAGTGCTCCAGTGTCCAGATGTGAAAACAGCTGCTCAGTGTCCTCTCCTTACACACAATCTAGTTGGCATTTCATTCTAGTAACAAACCCATCTACACAAACAAATATTTGGCATCCAAGTAGGCCCCAAAAAATGTGGGAAAATGCATATGGCCTAAACAATGGTGTTCTAGAGGCCGAAAGAAAAATGTTTGATACGAACGAATAATGGGCCCATGAACATTAAAGTTGCCCTTTTAAACGTTACAATTAATAAAAGCATATGGAGCAGAACGAACGGAATAAAGACAGAAAGAATAGGAACACAGCACAACTACTTACTTTTTTGCAGCACTCTCCGGATCTTTCTGTACTGCTCTGGCTCTCTCAACTTCAGGTCCGACCACCGCTTCCTGAGCTGATCTTTAGATCTTCGTACCCCGAAATTCCTCTCAAGACTCCTGGCCACTTTCGCCATGATCTTGGCCTTTCGGATGTTGGGGTGGGGGTAAGGCCCATATTTTCCGTCATAGTCGGACTTCCTCATGATGTCGACCATCTCCAACATCTCCCCAAACAACATATTTGTGGCCTTAAAACGTCTCCTTCTGGATCGGGACGTGCCTGGATCCGGCCTTTCCTCCTCCTCCTCCTCCTCCTCGTTGCTAGAATTAGCATGCACCTGCTGTAACTCTGCCATCATGCTCTTCACCCACTGCGCCGAACGAAAAGGGGCGGGGAATAGACTAGAAAGAACGTCGGGGCGGGCGGAGTTACACGCATGCGCAGTGTGTATAAAGCGTAACACGCGTGCGTATTACGTACGATCTGTGAGCGGAATAAGGAGCATTGGACGCGCCGATCGTAAGAATGAAGGTAAGAGACAAACTTGTGCCTATACTGCTTCTAGATTGAGGCCTATATTGTAACAAGATTAGGAGAGTTTTGTCTGACATTAGGCTTTGTCTTGTGTTGTGTCTTGCAGTGAACATGGATATCTTAATGAAAGACAATGACTTCATGTCAGTATTCGTAGAGATGCTAAGTGAGCTGCCCTGTCTGTGGGAGATTACCCACCCCCATTTCAAGAACCAAGCAAAGAGGAAGGCAGCACTGGAGCAATTGTGTGAAATTGTGAAGCAGGTGATCCCCACGGCAGACATCACTTATTTGAAGATTTTCATTGGTGGCCTGAGGACCACATATCTGAGGGAGCGCAAGAAAGTCCTGGATTCACAGAGATCTGGAGCAGCAGATGACATGTCCCCAGGATGTTGTACTATGACAGGCTGCACTTTCTGGCAGGCCAGACTGAACCCAGGCCATCACTCTCCAGTCTTCCTTCCACGCTTCCTTCCCCCCCGGCTGAGGCTTCTGACACCCAACCTGGGCCTTCCAGGCGATATGTGGAGGAGCCCAGATTGAGCCAGGTATAGCATTCCTCTAAATATTTCTGCTTGTCCAATCAATGATGTTAACTAGATGTTAGTTGGGAGTACTAATTTAGGATTGTGATTGATGATGCAAAACATTACAACTATGTCCCTTTTTCATACACAGGGAAGTCTCAGCCAGGAGGTGGCCGGGCCGAGCCGGCTGGCTGATATCAAGGTCCCTCCACCCCCCCTGAAAATAGAAAGTGGCAGTAGGAGGAGTACCCTAGAGGAGGCTGCTATAGCATTCTTTTGGAGGGCTACAGAGGTCCTGGGAGTACCCCACACCATGGAGGAGAACATTGCTGCCTTCATAGCCTATAAAATGCAGAGGATGGAGGAGAGCCAAAAAGTCATGTGTGAGGCCCTCATATCGGAGGCTCTGGAGAAAGGTATGAGGGGCCAAATTACACCTCACACACATCTTTGGGATGGTCCTCCTCCTCCTCCTGCAGGTCCTCCTCCTCCTCCTCCCTCTCCTCCAGGTCCTCCCAGTCCTCCTCCAGGTCCCCCCAGTCCTCCTCCTCCTCCTCCAGGTCCTACTCCTCCTCCTGCCACATCTCCAACTGCACAGCCACAGCCCGGAAGGAAGCGTGGAAGGAAGACCAGACAGTGATTGCCCTGGATCCAGTCTGGTCGGCCAAAAGATGCAGCCTCTTGTGGTACCACAGCCTGGGGACACAGATGTCATCTGCTGCTATCTGGATCTCTGCGAATTCTGGACCAGACTGCCCTCCCTTACATATGGACTCCTCAGGCCACCAATTTTGATGTTGAAGAATTGATGTCTGCCGTGGGGGTCCCAGGCTTCGCTAATTTCTCCTGTTGATCCAGTGTTGCCTTCCTCTTTGTTTGGTTCTAATCCCTTAATAAAGGATTTTTGTTTTGAATTATACTCTCCTATGTGTTTTACTTCAAAAATGACAGTTTGTTTGTGAGGGTTCAGGTACATTTCAAATATACAATGTGAAATGAACAAGGGACACCAACACCAAACAATCTCTTTAAGATTAAATAATACAAGATATCAATGGTGTTGGGGTAACTTGACACACAAAACACAGACAAAAATATTCTGGAGTAAAAATAAAAATAACATTGAACAAAGATCAGCCTTGGAAAAAATCCAAACATTAAAGAAAAAAAAAGGCTGAAAATCCAAAACTGTCAGATGTGACAACTAATAACAATATATTCAGGGAATCCCACTAAAAAAAACACAAATAAAAGTTTGTGAGAAGTGTGTGTGAATATGAGCAGCAAAACTACTTAATTCTTGTCACATTATAAAGAAGAGAGTGCGCTGTATTAAACCATTTTTAACATTGCAGCGTGACGAAAGTGCTGTATCCATTGTGAATGCTAAGTTTACCAGAACGAGCTGTCCCGTGTCGGAATTTCTTCTGAGCATGCGTGGCACTTTGTGCGTCGGAACAGGCCACACACGGTCGGAATTGACGTGATCGGATTTTGTTGTCGGAAAATTTTATCTCCTGCTCTCCAACTTTGTGTGTCGGAAAATCCGATGGAAAATGTCCGATGGCGCCCACACACGGTCGGAATTTCCGAAAACACGCTCCGATCGGACATTGTCCATCGGAAAAAATCCGACTGTGTGTACGGGGCATTAGACATTTTCTCTTCTTTTTACAAAGATCTTCTTTCGGGTCCTCAATCTCAACCCCATCATACCGCGATCAATTGGCTTGATAACATACATCTACCTACCCTCAATGACCAACAAGCCTCCACTCTCAATGATCCATGCACAGATCAGGAAATCACTAATATTATTAAATCACTCAAAACATCGACTGTTCCTGGCCCAGACGGTTTCACTACATGATATTATAAAAAATGCGCACCCTTTTTAGTACCCAGACTAACCAGGCTCTTCAACCATATCCTTATGGGTGGACAATTCCCTGAAGATATGCTTTTGGCAAACTTATCCCTTATCCCCAAACCTCTCAAAGACCATACCCTACCTCAAAACTTTCACCCTATTTCAGTCCTTAATAATGACTTGAAAATCTTCGGCAGACTTCTTGCAGACAGACTAGCGTCAGTTATGTCCCTCATTCACATAGACCAATCGGGATTCATACCAGGCAGGCAGAATACCGATAACATCAGATTAGTTACCAACATAATCCAAGATGCTAATCTCTCCTCCCGCTCGGTCTGCCTGCTCAGCCTCGATATTCACAAGGCATTCGACAGCATAAATTGCCTAAACCATTTACTCCCAATGTGACGGGAGGGCCCGTGGAACTCAGAATCCCTTGGAAAGTAGGGGGTGTCCTTGTTTCAGCTCCCCATATACCCCTTATGTCTAAGTCACCCTGTGCTATCCTGGCACAGGGTGAGTGAGAAAATATATCTTGGACTACTTAAAATGGGACAGTAATATTTGTCCACAATATCTCCCAGGATGTATGTAGAGACTATTATTGGTTTGTTTGATTCTGAACTCAACCTGTTAATTGAGTGAGCTGATCACATTAGCCTCCAGGACTGGCTAGGAGACGAACTGTTGATGACTAGGCTGAGGAGGGGGGGAGATTGTTGTTTGTATTGTTAATTGTAATTAGCTCCTGCTATTGTGTTTATACTACTGTGTGAAGCTCGGTGCCCACAAGTCTGTGTCCTACAGGTCATGTCTCTGAGTCATCTGGTCTGGGTACATTTTTTAGTAAATTAGCTCATGTTAATTAGGTTAGCTTTGAGTCAGCCTGCTGTATAAATTTGTGTGCGATCTCAAATAAAGAGTGAGTCCTGATGTACTCCAAGACTGGTGTTGTCTAGTTCTTGGGGGTTCCTATAGCCAGATCCATTGGACTTGTGTTCCAGAACTTAGGAAGCGGTATACTGACGGAAGCACTCAAGCGGAGTGTGGGACGTTCCATGACACCCTAAATTTGGTATCACAGATAAATTTATCCATGGCTTTAATGCCCTTTATCACCTCCCCAAACCAGAATTAAAATCCCAGGCCACAATTCAGACTTTTTTTCCTTAAGCAGAGGCACTAGACAGGGCTGCCCCCTCTCCCCACTGCTATTTGCGTTAGCTATAGAACCCCTAGCACAAACAATAAGAAACAACACTAACATTAGTGGTTACTATAAAGACTCAAATGAATTCAAGCTAAGCCTTTATGCAGATGACGCATTATTATTTCTCACGAACACCCTCACATCTATACTCAACCTCATTTCTGAACTTAACTCTTTTCACACCCTGTCAGGTTTGGGTATTAACATGAACAAGTGTTCGGCCCTTCCTATCAACCTCTCCCCTAACTTGATCACCAATTTACAACAAATTTTAACTTTATATGGTGCACCAAGTCACTTAGGTATCTTGGTGTTCACATCACACCCCACTACAAATCACTATATAAAACCAATTACACTCCCCTTTTTTCGCACATTAGTTCTCTGCTTAAAACATGGTCCACATATCATATCTCCCTCCTTGGTAGGATCTGCGCCTTCAAGATGACTATTCTACCCAAACTACTATATAACTTCCGTGCTTTACCCATCAATGTTCCCAAAACCAGAATAGAAGCTCTTCAAAGAGAGATTAATACATTTATCTGGTCAAATAAAAGACCAAGATGTAGTTATATCCTAATGTTTAGGCCCCAAATCCTAGGCGGACTTGGCCTCCCCAATATCTGGCATTACTTCATAGCAACCAAACTTACACAATTGGCCCACTGGTTTGTACCTACCCCATACATCCCATGGTTAAACTTTGAATCATCCTCTGTCTCCCCATATAACTTACAAGGCCTACTATGGTGTAATACTAAACCATTATCACAAAATCCTTAAATTAAACAGCATAGTAGCTCATTCTCTTCAAACATGGTTCAAAATTAACAAAACCATTAAATTATCTTCAGATACTCCTCCTCTAGCATCCTTTTTAGGTGACTCTAGACTATCACAAAACCACAATAATAGCAATTCATTCCCTGGCGTAACAATAATCTGACCACTCTGAAATCTCTGATCTAAAAAAAGATGTTCTCTACTTTTCCCGCACTTCAATCCAAATACAATCTCCCCTCTTCTGAACTTACAAACTACCTCCAAATCAAAAAATTCTATACAGAAGATTACTCATTAAACCTCCAACCCCCAACGACTATATTTGAATACATTTGTATAAACTCCTCGAGAGATAAGGGCTTGATTTCCTTGCTTTATAGATATATTAATAATACTACGATGCCTGAAAAATCCAAACCAATGCTACAATGGGAATCTGATTTGGGTAGTGCTATTCCCATAGAAACCTGGAACACGATGACAGATAACCTCCACAAATGCAACCTAGTTGGTGTTTCAGGGAAAACACCAACAAAACTATTCTCAAGACTATATTTGAACCTCTCAATAATCCACTCCTCAGCCTCTCCCGGATGTTTCAGAGGCTGCCCCAAACCTGGTACATATCTCCATATCTTCTGGAGCGGTAAGCACCTTGAATCAGTGTGGAGGACTGCCGCTTTGAAAATAGATTTGGTTGCAAATAAAAAGAATCAACCTTTCACCACAAATTTGTATATTATATGCAAATATCCCAGATATACCACCTCCGTGTGTTAGATTGATTCATTCTTTACTCAGTTCTATCCAATGGATGATTGCTCTCAATTGGAAATCTAACAACTTACCTTGGCCTCAGGTCCTTTCTAGAATGGAATTGCTTAAATTGTCTGAAAGAATCCATCATACTCTGCATGATAGTATGCACACTTTCAATGCTAAATGGATGTACTGGTCGGATAACTAATCGTTATACTATCACAACTCACTATTCTCTCACCATCACTATACATATATACAAACCATTTACCTTATTTCATCTCTAGGTGAACACACTCTATATACACTCTACATCTTGATATATGTGATTTTTGTCAGGCTTTCCTTCTCACTACTGGCTATTCATTGTATATGCTCATAGAACATTAATAAGAATCTGTTCATTACTCCAATGTACATTTCTGTAACTTCAAAGGATACTGTCCTCATTGCTTTGTAACCTTTTCATGAATCTTCCAAATAAAACTTTTGTAAACAAAAAAATAAATAACTAACTAAATTAGCCTGCAAAGGCAGCACAATGACATTGATCAATGTTGCCTGTATGTCTGCGCTTGAACTGTGACTGTTCTGGCTTTTAGCAGGCTCTCTTCACCTTGAGGTCCTTGCAGGGCTGTATAGTGCTTGTTTCAGGCAGATTTGACATACTAGCTTGGCAGGCAAATGACTTTCCACAACAAATGCAGCGACTATTAGGGCTAGTAACGTGTGATGTTTGTAAACGGGGAACAATGATAATGAGGGGTGAGATGATGAGCTTAATCAACATCGCCTGGATGTCTGTTCTTAGATGGTGACTTGTCTTGACCGTCAGAAGGCTTCCTCCACCTTGTAGTCCTTACAGGACTATAGATATTGGCTCTCTTTTTCTCAATCTTCACTACTTACCTAATCCCAATACCTTAAAGTCAATGGGTGGTCTCACTGGACAGCCTTTCCCATAGAAACAGAGCAAAGCAGCAGACTGAAATGAAAAAACAGCATAATGCTAAGTCTCCACTATTGCGACCTGAAAGTCGCATGATTTTGCCACAAATTTGAAGCAACTTGAAGCAATGCCTGTGTATTCTTAAGGTCTATGGACGCACATATGAATGGTACTCATTAGAAATTATGGGGTAAGCTTGTCATGTGATTTTGCAGTGACAAGTCGCACTAGTGGAAACTGAGCCCAACACAGTGATCCCAGAGCAAGTATTGAAAAGGAGATAGGAAGAGCCCAGGTGAATGCCATAAAGAGCACAATGATCCTAGAGCAACACTGAGAAGGAGATAGGAAAAACACAGGTGAATGCCATAAAAAGGGAAAACATACCTGCAAACAATGACCACATAAGCATCCAGCATGCATGAGTAGAGAGCTCCACCATTTGTTGCCCAAAAATGCCATAAAACCATTTAGAACTTACATTTGCCTTTAGTGATGATATCAGTGCCTGAGCATGTTCAGATTACCATCCTGGAAAAGCTCTAGCCAGGAAATAGAGGCCGCATCACTTCCTGCCTCTCATGCTCAGAGTGTACTTGCACTGCTGCAGCCATCTTGGGAATGGCAAATGCCCATAACACAGAGAAAAGTAGTAAAAAGCATATGGAAAGAAAAAGGAAACGCTGTCACTTATGTCAAAGCTTGTTTAAAGCTTTCTTTGAGAAGCCTGCACCACCAGAATGGGGCTCCAGCCATATAGCTCATTTAGAGGCTGTAGAGGACTTCGGCCAAGGAGAGGCTGAAATATGCCCCCCAGACCACCAGAATGGGGCTCCAACCATATAGGCTCATTTAGAGAGACTGTACAGGAAGGACTTCCACCCAGGAGATGCTGAACCTGGCCGGGGCGACAAACAGTAAGGGATCCCTCGCGATTTCAGTCCTGATCAGGTGAGGAAAAAAAGGAGAATGCTGTGAGCCGGGTCTGTCTTTGATTTATAGTTAACCAGTCCTATCAGGGTGTGGGGGTGGAGTCACAACCCATATGTATGCTGCCATGATGCCCCAGGAAAGTGTTATGAGAAGGAGCCAGCTGCATGTGGCAATACGATACCTGGTGCGGGATGGAACCTGAACTCAACTGACCTAAGCAAGAAATGATACAGAAAATGGTGAGTGGCTCGTATGAAGATGCCACTGGAGACAATTGGCTGATTAAGTGCTACTGAAGAATGATGTGTAGCCGATTGTGTGCCACTGGGAATGTGTTTGCAATGATTGGAAGAAGTCACGCTAAGATGCGACCCCTGCAATGATTGCAAGAGTTGTGCTTAAATACGTGATTGCAAGGGAGTTTATGTCAATGGAGATGTATTTGCAGTGATTGTAAGAAGTCCGTATTCCTGCATGTGCTTGCAAGTACTGCAAGGAGTTATGCTTGGATGTGTGTTTGCAACGATTGCAAGAAGTTATGTTTGGATGCGTGCTTGCAACGATTGCAAGAAGTTATGCTAAGATGCGTGTCTTGTAATGATTGTAAGAGTTATGCTTAAATGTGTGCTTGCAACGATTGCAAGGGAGTTTATGTTGCTGGAGATGTGTTTGTAGTGACTGTGAGAAGTCACTACGATTGCAAGAAGTTGTGCTTGGATGTGTGCTTGCAACGATTGCGGGAAGTTGTGCTTGGATGCGTGCTTGCAACGATTGCAAGAAGTTGTGATTCGATGCGTGCTTGCAATGATTGCAAGAAGTTGTGCTTGAATGTGTATGAAATTTAATCCGATATAAATCGGTTGTAAAGTGTATGAAATGAATCCGATACGAATCGGTTGTATGAAATTAATCTGATTAATTGACTGACCTGGAGGAAAATGACAGATGACAACCTGCGAATGGTTTGACTACCTGACTTGTAACGTGTTTAACCGGTTCAATACCGGGCATTTTCACCCCCTTCCTTCCTAGACCAATTTTTAGTCTTCAGCGCTGTCGCACTTTAAACGACAATTGCGCGGTCGTGCGATGTTGTACCCAAACAAAATAGACGTCCTTTTTTCCCCACAAATAGAGCTTTCTTTTGGTGGTATTTGATCACCTCTGCGGTTTTTATTTTTTGCGCTATAAACAAAAGAAGAGCGACAATTTTGAAAAAAAACACAATATTTTTTCTTTTTGCTATAATAAACATCCCAATTTAAAAAAAAAAAAAAAAAACACATTTTTTCCTCAGTTTCGGCCGATACGTATTCTTCTACATATTTAAAAATACGGGATAGATTTATGGCATTTAAAAAAAAAAAAATGTATTTTTTTTTACTAGTAATAGCGGCGATCGCAATTTTTTTCGTGACTGCGACATTATGGCGGACACATCGGACACTTTTGACACATTTTTGGGACCATTCACATTTATACAGCGATCAATTCTATAAAATTGCATTGATTACTGTGTAAATGTGACAGGCAGTGAAGGGGTTAACGACTAGGGGGCGGGGAGGGGTTAAATCTGTTTCCTAGGGAATGCTTCTAACTGTAGGGGGAGGGGACGCACAAGGGGAGGAGACCGATCAGTGTTCCTCTGTTCTGGGAACACAGATCGCTCTCCTCTGAACTGACAGAACGTGGATCTGTGTGTTTACACACACAGATCCACGGTCCGGCCCGGTTAACGGGCAATCGCGGGGGCCCGGCGGACATCGCGGCCGCCGGGCACACGCACCGGGTCCCAAGCAACGCGGCGGGCGCGCCCCCTAGGCGGCCGGGAACCCGAGGCCGTCATATGACGTCCACCCAGGATGGGAGATCCCATCTGTGGACGTCATTTGACTATAGGCGGGTAGGGAAGTGGTTAAGCGACAGGTGCATGAAATAAAATGAGTGAAATGTTTATGCCATGATAGAGGCACGAATCGGTGTGCCACGACTGCACCAATGAAGCCAAGCCAACTGGGGCTTGCTGGGATGAATAGATGCCTGACGGATGCCCTGGACTCGAATCGGGGCGCGGCATGCGACAACGAAATGAATGAAATGTTTGCCTTAGAGTGAAATGAATGAAAATGTTTCGCCATGACAGAGGCATGAATCGGTCGTGCCGCAGCTGTGACTGACAGCGATACGGACTCTGGAGCATGTACTGAAATGAGGCAAAAAGAAAAAACACTAGTGCACACCGGAACGAATCGGTGCATCACGGATGCGACTGGATTTGAATCAGGGCGCGGTATATAACAGTGAAATGAATGAAATGTTTGCCCTGATAGAGGCACAAATCGGTCGTGCCGCGACTGTAACTGACAGCGAACCAAGCTCTGGTGCAGGTGCTGGATGAGGCCGAAACATATTTTTTCGACTGCGACAAACGACGAGTCGGACTGTGGAGCATAGAATGAAATGAGGACAAGACAACTGGGGCGCGCCGGGACGAATCGGTGCATCTCAGATGCTACTGGATTCGAATCGGGGCGCGGTACATGACAGTGAAATGATGAAATGAATAAAATGATTTGTCATGGTAGAGGCACGTGCCATGACGGAGGCAAGAATCAGTCATGCCGCGACTGACAACGAACCGGACTCTGGAGCATGTACTGAAATGTGTCTGAAAATACCTGGGGCACACTGGAATGAATCAGTGCATCCCAGATGCGACTGGATACGTGATAGTGAAATGATTTCCCATGACAGAGGCACGAATCGGTGAGCCGTAAACTGCGACTGACAACAACTGGACTTTGGAGCGTGTACTGAAATGAGGCCAAATAACAACTGGGGCACACCAGGGCGAATCTGTGCATCGCGGATGCGACTAGATTACAATCGGAGCGCGGCACATGACGGTGAAATGATAAGCCATGACAGAGGCACAAATCCGAATCGGTGGCCGAGTGCAGGGTTTCTTAACGAATGACTCCTAAGTTCCATATCGGGGTTTGAGCGACACACTGTATCTAGCAAATGGTGATACATGAAATGAAGAAATGTCAACAAAACCCTACCTGCGACAGCTGAGCCAGACATATTTGTAGGAAAAACTACGAATGGGAACCGAACCGGGAAGCCTCTCAGAAACTGCGAATGGGAACCGAAAGCCACTGAAATTTCGAATGCGCAACTCACGAACGCCAACGAGTTGGAAGAGTCGGCCTAGTGACGTAACGTACCACACACAGGAAACCGACAAAGACCACAGGCGAGCGGGCTGGTTAAATACCCCCCGAGCTCCTCCCATAAATTCAGGCAACCATACTGGCCTTCCTACATATAACAGCAAATTCCAGTTAAACATCGTGAAAGTGGAGCAATTATCAAGGGGGACACCTGGGAATCTGGGGGGACTCTGATGACCAGAGACGACCTTCCGCAGAAAGAATACACTAAGGTTAGGGGGGTGGGTTACTGACATAAGGGGGAAACCTTTATATCAGTGCCCCCTTACATTATTGTATTCACTCCCCCCTTACATCAGTGACCCCCCCTCAGACTGGCCTGGCGGCGCTGTCACTGACCTCCTCTCAGGTGCACCTTGCAGGACTCAATCAGTCGGCTCCAGCTTGGTGGTTCTGGTTTTCCTATAGTCTCCTCTCCACAGTTCACACAAGTCTGACTTCTCCCATGACCCCCATCCCGGCGGCGCTCCCATTCTTGCCTCATCTCTAGACTTCCTCAGAGACTGCAGACATGATATAAGACAAGAGATGGTCAGAGGTTGCGGACATGATACAAGAGATGGTTAGAGGCTGCGGGCATAGTACAGGAGATGGTCAGAGGTTGCAGACATGCTACAGGAGATGTCAGAGGCTGCAGGCATGGTACAGAAGATGTCAGAGGCTGCGGGCATGGTACAGAAGATGTCAGAGGCTGCGGGCACGGTACAGGAGATGTCAGAAGCTTTGGGCACGGTACAGAAGATGTCAGAAGCTTTGGGCACGGTACAGAAGATGTCAGAAGCTTTGGGCACGGTACAGAAGATGTCAGAGGCTATGGGCATGGTACAGAAGATGTCAGAGGCTGCGGGCATGGTACAGGAGATGTCAGAGGCTATGGGTATGGTACAGGAGATGTCAAGATGTCAGAGGCTGCAGGCATGGTACAGGAGATCAATGCAGCCTCACCAGTGCCCATCAAATGCAGCCTCACTGTGCCCATCCATGCAGCCTCTCTCTGCCCATACATGCAGCCTCACTGTACCCATCGCGGCAGCCTCACTGCCCATCATTGCAGACTCACTGTACCCATCATTGCAGACTCACTGTACCCATCATTGCAGACTCACTGTACCCATCATTGCAGCCTCATTGTACCCATCATTTCAGCCTCACTGTACCAATCAACGCAGCCTTACCGTGCCCACAATTGCAGCCTTACCATGCCCACAATTGCAGCCTTACCGTGCCCACAATTGCAGCCTTACCGTGCCCACAATTGCAGCCTTACCATGCCCATTGCAGCCTTACCGTGCCCATTGCAGCCTTACTGTGCTCATCATTGCAGCCTCACTACAGTCAGTGCCTGGCTGGATTACACACAGCAGGCATCCATCTCCCGCTGTGTCATGGATTTCAATGTGAAATGTTCAGCGGCGCTGCCTGTGACAAAGGTCCCGCCCTCCTCCTAGACCAGCTCGTGTGATAGACAGAACATTCTGTCTATCACACGAGCTGGCAGGGCTGGACTGGGACAAAAATTTGGCCCTGGACTTCCTCATGACTGGCCCACTTTAATTTTGAGTGTCCCCAACAGCGCCCCCTTACATCAGTGTCCCCAACAGCGCCCCCTTACATCAGTGTCCCCTACAGCGTCCCCCTTACATCAGAGTGTCCCCTACAGCGTCCCCCTTACATCAGAGTGTCCCCTACAGCGTCCCCCTTACATCAGAGTGTCCCCTACAGCGTCCCCCTTACATCAGAGTGTCTCCTACAGCGTCCCCCTTACATCAGAGTGTCTCCTACAGCGTCCCCCTTACATCAGAGTGTCCCCTACAGCGTCCCCCTTACATCAGAGTGTCCCCTACAGCGTCCCCCTTACATCAGAGTGTCCCCTACAGCGTCCCCCTTACATCAGAGTGTCCCCTACAGCGTCCCCCTTACATCAGAGTGTCTCCTACAGCGATCCCCCTTACATCACAGTGTCTCCTACAGCGATCCCCCTTACATCAGAGTGTCCCCTACAGCGTCCCCCTTACATCAGAGTGTCCCCTACAGCGTCCCCCTTACATCAGAGTGTCCCCTACAGCGTCCCCCTTACATCAGAGTGTCCCCTACAGCGTCCCCCTTACATCAGAGTGTCCCCTACAGCGTCCCCCTTACATCAGAGTGTCCCCTACAGCGTCCCCCTTACATCAGAGTGTCCCCTACAGCGTCCCCCTTACATCAGAGTGTCCCCTACAGCGTCCCCCTTACATCAGAGTGTCCCCTACAGCGTCCCCCTTACATCAGAGTGTCCCCTACAGCGTCCCCCTTACATCAGAGTGTCCCCAACAGCGTCCCCCTTACATCAGAGTGTCCCCAACAGCGTCCCCCTTACATAAGAGTGTCCCAATCAGCAGCTCCCTTCACATCAGAGTCCCCGCCAGCAGCCCACTTGACATCAGAGTCCCCGCCAGCAGCCCACTTGACATCAGAGTCCCCGCCAGCAGCCCACTTGACATCAGAGTCCCCGCCAGCAGCCCACTTGACATCAGAGTCCCCGCCAGCAGCCCACTTGACATCAGAGTCCCCGCCAGCAGCCCACTTGACATCAGAGTCCCCACCAGCAGCCCACTTGACATCAGAGTCCCCACCAGCAGCCCACTTGACATCAGAGTCCCCACCAGCAGCCCACTTGACATCAGAGTCCCCACCAGCAGCCCACTTGACATCAGAGTCCCCACCAGCAGCCCACTTGACATCAGAGTCCCCACCAGCAGCCCACTTGACATCAGAGTCCCCACCAGCAGCCCACTTGACATCAGAGTCCCCACCAGCAGCCCACTTGACATCAGAGTCCCCACCAGCAGCCCACTTGACATCAGAGTCCCCACCAGCAGCCCACTTGACATCAGAGTCCCCACCAGCAGCCCACTTGACATCAGAGTCCCCACCAGCAGCCCACTTGACATCAGAGTCCCCACCAGCAGCCCACTTGACATCAGAGTCCCCACCAGCAGCCCTTCGCATCAGTGTCCTCCCTCTCCTCCCCCATGTACTCACCGTTTTGAAGGCAGCTTCTCGTTCCTCTCTCCAGTCATGTGATAACAAGTGATAGGGGAGAGAGGAAGGAAAGTCTGCCGTTGGTCTATCTCCCCCTGCAGGCTGGAGGGAGCATAACGCCTAATGCTTTCTCCGGCATATGACGGAAGCTGCTCCTCCTGACAGGAGTGAAATTGCGATCACTCACTGTCAGAGAGGAGTGGCTCCAGGACCGCACCTGACTGGCCCACTGAGCCATCGGCCCACTGGGAATCTCCCGGTAGTCCCAATGGCCAGTACATGCCTGCGAGCTGGTCTAGGAGGAGGGCGGGACTTTTGTCACAGCATGGCCGAACTTTTCACACTGAACTCTGTGCCTGCTGTGTGTGAGAGGAGGAGGGAGGGGAACGCTGCAGCCGCCCACAGCCACGGCTTAGCTCAAAGCGGCCCCTGGCTGGGAATGTGGTAAACAGGTGACGTCACAGAGGGGCAGAGCGGGTGTATAGGCGCGCTCAGCTAAGAGCAATCAGTAAGCAGAGATCTGTCCCCAGGGGTGGTTCAGTGTGTCTACGCTCTGTGAAATGTAATAGTGTGAGCCCAAATTAATGTGTCCAGCTATACAATAGGTGGCTGGGGGGATTTGGAGGAGGGAGCAGACATCTTTAATAAGGGATAGAAAGACTATTATCAATATATTAGGTGATAATTACGATGTATTTGAATTCTCTACAGCAAAAGGTAGGAGCTAGGACTACAGGACGGGGCCTGCTTCAGCTAGAGGCGTGCCTGCTCCTCCTACCTGATAAATATTAAAACAAGATTGGTGTGTTTAGGAGAATGGGCAGGTCTGAGCGACCACACCTTGCTAAGCTAACAAAAACATGGGACTGAAGGGGTGGGGCTTCAGCTGGAGAGAGGTGAGCAGCGCACATACAATTAGGAGCGGAGCCTACTCTGGCGACCATTGGGCTCGCACCTGATTGGCTGACTGCAGAGCGAGAGGTAAGGAAGAGTGTTGTGCTGCGTAAACATCAGTCTGCAGATGGGCAGTGGGAGGAGCGCCACAGAGGATTGCAGTGCCTCTAGTGGAGAGAAACCATAGTACACTGAAAGTGATCGGCAAAGTAAAGACACGAGACACTGATATTATATGTTTATTTATATTTTGAAGAATTATAGAACATTTTTAATACTTTGAGCAGGGCTCAAAATTTCAAGTCCTGAGCTACTAGCCAGGCCTCAAGAGTTACTCGCCACCAGTTGCTCTACCCAACCCCAACCCTGCACCGCCCCTAATTCCGCCCCTAAACACGCCCTCATAAATTATCTCATGAAGTTACACTTAAATGTTTTATGCAGAATTAACCACTTACCTACCGGGCACTCACACCCCCTTCCTGCCCAGACCAATTTTCAGCTTTCAGAGCTGTCACACTTTACATGACAATTGCGCGGTCATGCTACACTGGACCCACATTAAGTTTTTATCATTTTCTTCACACAAATAGGGATTTCTCTTAATCACTGCTGGGATTTTTCTTTTTTACAAAGAAAGACAAAAATTTAGAAAAAAAAAGAAGTTTTTCTTAGTTTCTGTCAGTAATTTTTAGTAAATAAGTAATTTTTCTCCTTCACTGATGTGCGCTGATGAGGCGGCACTAATATTATGCAATTATGGGCACTGGTGGGCACTGATAGCTGGCTCTGGTGGGCACTGAGTGGGAACCGATGGGCATTTCTGATAGGCTCTGAAAGCCATCACTTGCTGGCATCACTAATGGGCACTGATGAGCGGAACCGATGGGCATTACTGATAGGCATTGATGGGCAGCAGTGATGGGCACTGAAAACCATCGCTAATGGGCACTGATTGCTGGCACTGGTGGGCACTGGTTGCTAGCACCTCTGGCATTCTAATGTAATCAGGGCACTGATAACAACTTTATCAATGCAGCCTCGCCTGTGTCCACCAATGCAGCCTCGCCTGTGTCCACGCCTCGCCTGTGTCCATTAGGGATGAGCTTCGTGTTCGAATCGAACGCATGTTCGACTCGAACATCATGTGTTCGATCGTTCACTGAATTACGAACGATATGGGCCGTTTGCACCAAATCTGAGTGGCGCATCACGGCCCATAATTCACTGCGGCATTGCAGTGCATTGCTGGCTGATGATTGGCCAAGCATGCACTATGACCCGCATGCTTTGCCAATTACAGCGCCGTCTGTACAGAGAGCCGTAATTGGCCAAAGCCAGGGTGGCTTTGGCCAATTATGGTTTAGGGGGTTTAGTACACGCCTCACACTATATAAGGCCGCCTGTACAGTTAGGCAGGAAATGTGTCCAAACAACATCAAAAGCCCCTAAAATGGATGCAAAAAGAATTTAAAGGCCAAAATGTCAAGGAGAAAGGCGTTTAAGGGCCACTTCCGGTTTTGAGGAGGCCACTTCCGGTTTCAGGAAATGGCAGTTTCCCAAACAGTTTCTTGGCTTTTTACAAATTAAATAAGGTCACTTTTCACCCCTCTAGTCCTTTCTTGGTAAAAGGAAGCCAAAACAGGTAAAACGGCTGAAAAATAAATTTGGCCCATTTTGCAGGCGTGGCCCCCAATTTTCAACCCTTTGGCCAATGGCTCAGTTAGGCAGGAAATGTGTCCAAACGAGATCAAAAGCCCCTAAAATGGGTGCAAAAAGAATTTAAAGGCCAAAATGTCAAGGAGAAAGGTGTTTAAGGGCCACTTCCAGGTTTGAGGAGGCCACTTCCTTTTTTTTTTTCCCCCAAGCACCGATCATCCAATCTCTTTATTAATTTTTTCTTCTTTAAAAAAAAAAAAAAAAGCATGTATTTACACATCAAATTACAGACAATGATGAATCCACTTACACAAAGATGCTTTACAATCAGCAGATATTAAGGCATTAAACAGTAGATCCTGCCCCATGCTATTAGAGCCCTCTATTCCCCCATTGCTATCAAACCCTTGGTAGTATTTGTTCTAGTGATTTTATTAAGGAGTGGTGCATTGCACCATTCCAATGGGCGATTTCTGAATTGAGTGTCAAGGGCATGCCTAATCTACAGGTAAGTGTAGAATGTTTTATTTGGGATACCGTATTCTCGCCTCAACTCAACAAAAGATTTCAAAGCGTTGGCTTCATATAGTTGTGCCAGCTTGCATATTCCGTGACGCACCCAAATTTTTTTTCCAATGTTAGCAGCTTGTTCAAGCCTTTATTATGCCATATGGGCGAGAATTCGGTAAGTCTCCCATAACCCATGATCCTCTTAGCAGACTTCCAAACTTTAGTAACTAATTTATATGTTGGGGGCCCGTCCTGAAATGACGCCAGAGAGTTATGTGGGTTATCCTGCAACATAAGTTTCCCGTTAGTATTCAACATACCTTGGGATTCACAGCCTCCTAAGTGTTGTAATTGAGCCACCAAGTAATAGCTATATGGATGAGGTATTGCCATTCCCCCTTCCCTGACAGGTCTCTGTAGCGTTTGTAATCTGATCCTTGCCAGCCCTTTCTTCCATATTAATTCTCTAAATAAGGTATTTATTTTTAAAAACCTGTTCTTCCCGATCCAGACTGGGGAGTTATGGAGCACATACAATAGTTGTGGCATCCATACCATCTTGATCAAGTTAACTCTGCCTGCCAGGGATAGCGGGAGTATGCGCCAAATAGCACTTTTCCTTTTACATTTTTCCAGCAGGGGGACTAAATTGTCTCCGATATATTGAGCAGGATCGTTTGAGATGACTATACCCAGGTAGCGCATCTTCTCCGTTACCCTCAACCTCAATATCCCCCCCTATGAATGCTGCATGTTGAATCTATCAGGAGCATATCCCCCAAAAAGAGTAGCACATCATCAGCTTATAGTGCCACTCTTTCCTTGTCAAAAGAAGTTTATTGAGTATACAATGTTATAAAGATACATAAAGTAAGTTTACAAGGATCTATAAAGTAAGCTCATTGTTTTACAGTAGGGTTTATATAGGTAAATATCATGAAATTTCAAATATTAAACATTGGGTTCACGTAAACCTAAATTAAAGATATATATCATTTCCTTAGTTACTTTTGTAGGTATTTAAATGATTTATACCTACTATACATATTGTTTACAAGTAGAGTGTATATAGGTCAAATAAATTCTGATAATGAGCTTTAATCGTAAGGTGGAGAAAAGGAAAGAGAAAGAAGAAAAAGGGTTGAAAGGTAGAGGTATGGTCCACAAGGTTGTCCCGCTCGTCAGTTTATTATTCTTTTTAGTTCTCTTTGAAGCCTTAGAATGGGTGTCTCTGTAAGTCATTTAATCTGTTACCATGGCAACAGGACAGAGTCATTGAAGTTTGACAGGAACTGTTGTTTTATCCAAGGATGCCAAAGTTTTTCGAATTTTGGAATTTGGTTTTGATCGATGGCTACCATCTTAGCATGGGACATTGTATTATTCATTCTGTGAATTGTTTCTGCTAGTACCAATGTAGGAGATTTCCATGCCTTGGCCACTGTTTGTTTTGCAGCCGTTATTAGTTGGATCATAAGTTTGAATTGAGAGAGTGTTAACCATTCCGGTTTTATATTAAGTAAAGTTAAATATGGATCTGGTTGTATTATTTTTTTAAATATTTTAGATGCAATCACGAAGACTTCCTTCCAGAAGGTTTGGATTACTGGGCACGTCCACCATATGTGTAAATATGTGCCTATTTCAGGGCATCCTCGAAAACAAAGAGCTGAGGTATTAGGTGAATATTTTGCCACTCTAGCGGGTACAAGGTACCAGCGAGTTAGGACTTTATAATTTGTCTCCAGTGCTAAGATGTTGGGTGAAGATGACTTAGATGTGAGCCATATGTTAGACCAGTCCGTGTCTTCTAAAGTTCGTCCCAGGTCCTCCTCCCACCTCTGAACGTAAGAGGGTCTATTAAGATTTGCTACTCCATATAATTGATTATAAAGTGATGAAATTGTACCTTTAGCAAATGGATCTTTTGTACAGATTGATTAAAAAATGGATAATTGGGATAATGGTGTATCCCCCTTTAGGAATGGTGTATAGAAATTTTTGATTTGGAGATATCTAAATATCTCAGAGTTTGGTAGATCATATTTTTCTCTAAGCGATGGGAATGAAAGGAATGATTTAGATGCTATGAAGTCATTTAGTGTCTGAATGCCTGATGTTGTCCAAGCTTTAAAAGAATTTGGGTAGATCCATGCCGGATAAAAGGCCGGATTTCTGATAAAAGAAAGGAGAGGATTGTGTGGAGATTGTAACTGATATTTGGTTTTTAGTTTATCCCAGAGAGATAAGAAGTGTTTAGTTATGGGATTATGAATTTTAAAGCGGTCTTTAGGATCAAGCCATAATAAATTTGATATTAATAGAGGGTCATTTTCTGAAGCCTCTATAAATACCCATAATGGGATTTCCTGTTTTGCATGGTATTTGGACAAACTGGCCAAATGTGCTGCTCTGTAGTAGTTAGTAAAATTAGGGTATCCCAGGCCTCCTTTATTTTTGGGAAGATGTAGTGTGTGTATAGGTATACGTGGTTTAGAAGAGCCCCATATAAACGAAGTTGCTCTTTTTTGTACTATTCTCAAAAAATAGGAAGGAATTGGAATAGGGAGGACTCTGAATAGATAAAGCAATTTGGGTAGAATAGTCATTTTGATTGCATTAATCTTCCCTATCCAGGATAAAGGAAGTTGCGACCATTGTTTTATTAGATTTGTGATCTGTCTTAATACAGGAGGATAATTGGTTGAGAATAAGTCAGAATGAGATGCTGTTAAATGAATTCCAAGATATGGGATTGATTTTTCTGCCCATGTGAATGGGAGTGCAGCCCTAGCCGGGATCAATTCCATGTTTGTGAGTGAAATATTAAGCACTAGGCATTTCTTAGGATTAATCATAAGGCCGGATAGGGCTGCAAATCCATCAAGAGCTGGTATTAAGTTAGGACCAGAGACCTGTGGTGATGATAGAAAAAGTAATATATCGTCTGCAAATATACATAATTTGTGTGTAATACCTCCTACTTCAATGCCAGTTATAGTTTGGTTTGTTCTGATGTATTGGGCCATGGGTTCGAGTATAAGGGCAAATAATAAGGGAGATAATGGGCAACCCTGTCGGGTACCTCTTTCGATATTAAAGGCTTCAGATTTGTATCCAGCATATTTTATATAGGCTTTGGGTTTATTATATAATGCTTTGATCCATGTTAAAAAGTGGGGTCCAAAACCCCATTTTTGTAATGAATATTGCATATATTGCCAGGATACTGTGTCAAATGCCCTCTTAATATCGAGAGATAGAAAACATAAAGGGATTTTCCGTTTTTTAGCAATATGTGCCAATAACACTGCCCTGCGTATATTATCGCCTGCCTGTCTATTTGGCATGAAGCCTACTTGATCTCTATGTATTAATTTTCCTATAATGCTATTGAGGCGTTTTGCTATTATTTTTGCTAATAATTTAATATCGAGGTTTAACAGAGAGATAGGCCGATAATTCACACAGGAAGTATCATCAGAAAGGGGTTTTGGGATCATACAAACAATTGCCATTAGTGTTTCTTGCCGAAAAGAATGTCCATCTAGAAGATTGTTAAAAGTTTCAGTGAGAATGGGAGAGAGTATTTCTGAGAATGTTTTATAGTATAAAGCCGAGTAGCCGTCTGGGCCTGGTCTTTTGTTAAGTTTTAGGTCTTTTATGGCGTTAGCAATTCATCTATATTTATAGGCTCATCCAAACTGCTTTTTTGATTCTGAGATAATTCAGGTAAGGTTATTTTTGAGAAGAAGGATTCAGCCTCTGTAGGATTAAATTCATTGTTTGTCTTGTATAAAGTTGCGAGATGTGAGTGAAATTTATGGACTATTTTAACTGGATTACAAGTGTAAACATTTTTTGATAATTTCAAACGTATTGGTTTGAAAGATTTGTTAGTTGAATTTAATGCCCGAGCCAAATATGTACCTGGTTTGTTTGTATTCATGTAGAAATTGTGTTTGGAGCGTTTGAGGGATTTATCAACTGACTCAGTGAGAAATAGATCGTATTCCAATCTAGATTTTTCCAGATGAGATTTTGTACTCTGAGATGGATTATCTTGAAATGATATGTAGGCTGCATTAAAATTGAGTTCTAGTTTTTTTGCTAGATTTTTGCGTTACCGTTTAAATAGTGCCATTTGTCTTTGTATTGTACCACGCAAGACAGGCTTATGAGCTTCCCACAGTGTTATTGGGGAGATGTCTGTTGTATTATTAATTGATATGTATTCCTTTAAAGCTTGTTCAATGGCCATCTGATGTAGTGGGTGTTTGAGCATTATGTCCGGTAAGTACCACGTTGGGTCATGCGCTTTTGGTATGGCTGAGGCTATAGTAGTGTATACTGCATTATGGTCAGACCACGGAATCGGAATTATATCTGATGCAATAATTTCTGGTATCATTCCTATTGTTAGAAAAATATGATCTATTCTGGTGAAGGTTTGATGAGGGTGCGAGAAATAAGTGAATTTCTTTTTCATTGGGTTACTTTCTCTCCATGAATCTACCAGATTGTATTTGGAAAGAAGTTGAGAAAAAGGTAATCTAGAAGTTATTTTGGATGGTGTAAAAGGTGATTTATCTAGAAATGGGAGGAGGACCTGGTTCGAATCCCCACACATTATCACTGTTCCTATTTTGTGTGTATTAATCACTTGTAATATATGTGAGAGGAATGGTGAAGGTTGTTTGTTAGGAGCGTAGTAGGAAATCACAGTGATTGCTGTATCCATTATATAACCCATGAGTATCAGGTATCTACCTTCTGGGTCTTTAATTTCTGATGATAAGGTGAATGGTGTGGATTGGTGAAATGCAATTAGAGTTCCCCTTTGCTTGGTACAGGCAGAAGCCGTGTAAATTTGTTGATAAAAAGGAGAAATATATTTTGGAGTAGAATCTTTGGTGAAGTGTGTTTCTTGGAGGCATACTATGTGAGCCTTCTTGTTATGGAAAGTACGGAAGGCTTTGGTCCTTTTTTGAGGGACATTTATTCCCTGAACATTCAGGGAAAGTATATTTAGTGGTGCCATGGCAATAGATCAAATAGTTTTGACTTACTTTTTGTTATGCAGAGCTGACTGCGCAGATCAACCTGTGTGGACTGAAGAGATGAATAGATAGAAAAGAAACCAGTGAATTCTGGAGCAAAGAGTAAACAAAAAACATATGAGATTAGATGATACATTGTATAAATTATTTTTTGCAAGTAATCACAATTTACCCGTGAAAGAGAATAAATATCTCTCTCAGGGGAATAAGTGCCTTCGTCACACTCCCACATAATATGGTTGGGAGAATGAGGAGGGCTAATGGGGGTACACGGATCTTCCGCTTACAGGAGAGAAGTGCTATGTCAAAAGACATCAAAATGATGTTTCATTAATTGGAGTGCAGAATATAGTTTTTGTTGAAATTATTTATTCCAGGGTGGTTGTATATGGTTAGTCTTGCCCTAGGCTAAATAATTCAGTTAGAAAGGTACTGTTAATAACTTTGGTATTGATGAAGATAGTTTGAATTATTTTGGGACTTTAACCCCTCCAGAGTAAACAATTACATATTTTATTCATATGTAACTGTTTAGATATGTTAACTCATAAAATTGAGGTTGTATTGCTTCAGATTAGAATAAACAAAAACATAATTCTAGGAACTAGTTAGGTAATAATATATTTGTTTTAAGAAAAGAAAGAAAAAGCTTCCATTACTTCTGGATTATTGAACATATTTGTCCTAAAAAGTAATAAATCTATTGTTATTACCTGATAATATATAACTGAACAAGAATTTCCTTATTTCACTTATATATTCTAAGGCTATATGAATCAGAAGTAATAAGAAATATAACTGGAATGTAACATGATCCCACACAGTGTGTGACTATCAGAATGCAGTTACATTCAGTTATAAATACAGGTTTTTTTATAGAGAACCATCTCTTAGTATAATAAATGAAGAGATATCAGGAATTTTAATGTCAGTCCATTGAATCTTCTTGGTCCATGGATGATGTGGCATAACGGCCTCTTTTGTGAGAATGATGATTCCCATTTTGTTCTGGAATTTTCTGGGTGCTGCCTGAAGGTGAAGATGATGCCATTCTTCTGCGTGTGGGAGTGTTGCTGCTTGTGGGTTCTGTCAGATTTAATTTTAAAAGGGTTTGTTGTAGTTCATCTGCTGATCTGCTTCTGTTAATTGTACCTTGGTGGTTAAATCTGACTGAAAAGGGGAAGCCCCATTGATACATAATGTTGTGGCGTTGCAGTTCCATTAGTTGGGGTTTCATGGATCGTCTTTTAGTAATAGTAAGTTGGGATAGGTCAGCAAAAATTTGATAATTGTGTCCTTGAAAATTAAGTTCCTTTTTTTTCTCTTGCAGCAATTAGTATTTGTTCTTTCGTTCTGTAATAATGAAATTTTGTGATTATATCACGTGGGGGTCCGTCTTTCTTTTTGGCTGTGAGGGCTCTGTGTACTCTGTCCAGTTCTAAACGTTCAATAGGGATATCTGGCTTTAGTTCTTGTAATAGAGCAGTAATAGTAGATTGCAGGTCTGTCACAGTTTCAGGTATTCCCCTTATGCGCAAGTTTGAACGTCTGGCTCTATTTTCATAATCTTCGAGCTTAGTTTGAAGTATTAAATTCTCTTTTTTTAATTGTTCCAATTCTGTTATATTTTCTTGGGTTGTAATTTCAATTTCATCCATTTTTATTTCTAAGGCTGCGGTGCGGTTTCCCAGCTCTCTTATTTCTTTGGTTAGGCTTTTTGTTATTTGGTCTGAGGTTTGTTTTAAAGCCTCATGAAGCATCTTTTCAAATTGTAATAATATTACTGGGGATACTGAGGAGGCTTGAGGAGAAGTTTGTGAGGGGATTTGTTCTGTATCTGACTCAAATGGAGAGTCTTGCTGTGACATTTTCTGTCTGTGAGGGCGCCCTGATGCTGTATCTTGTGAGGTGACTGGAGCTGCTTCAGCTGCAGTGAGTGCCTGTGAGCTCTTTGTGAGGTGATTTTTATTTCTGCCACGGTTTCCTCCCAGTACCATATTTCCTGCCCAAACTTTCACAGTTTGTTCCCTGGGGCAAAAAGGTTCAAATGGATACCTTTTGAGCCTGCAGGCTCCGCTTTGTCCTTCTCTTCTCTCCTCAGCGGTGTGGAGCTCTAACAATGCATGTCTGCTCTCATAGTGCCACTCTTTCGAGCCTATTCCTCCCTCCAAATCCCTGTATTCCGGGCGAACTTCTTATTACCTCTACCAGTGGCTCCATTGCTAAAGCGAACAACAGTGGTGAGAGTGGACACCCCTGCCTCGTCCCTCTCTCAAGAAATAACCACTCCGTATATTCGTTGTTGATCTTAAGTCTAGCTCTTGGGTGGAAGTATAGGCTTTTCACCCGCTTAATGAATTTTGGGGCAAACCCAAACTTCTCCAGCACCCACCAGAGATACCCCCATTCCAGGCTGTCAAATGCCTTGGCAATATCCAAGGCAAGGACCGCTCTGGAACCCTTGATCCCCGACGGGAGCTGGAGGTTCAGGTATGCCCTTCTGATGTTAACACTGGTAGATCTGTTTGGGATAAACCCTGACTGGTCCGGGTGCACCAACTCTGAGATGCATTTATTTAGCCTAGTAGCCATTACTTTTGCCAAGATTTTTACATCAGAGCATAGCAATGAGATTGGTCTGTATGATGCTGCTTCAAGGTGATCTTCCCCTCTTTCTGAATCAAAACTATATTAGTCTCTGCCATCGAAGAGGGCAGCCTGCCCTCTGTGACCGCCCAGTTCAATGTCTTCAGGAATTCTGGGAGTAGCACTTCCCCGTAATATTTATAAGTTTCCACAGGCAGGCCGTCAGGGCCTGGAGATTTCTGGTTAGGCATATCTGCTACTGCTTGCTGTAGTTCTTCAAGGGTTATGGGAGAGTCCAAACCAGTCCTTTCTTTTTCAGAGAGATATGGCCCATTTTGCGGGCGTGGCCCCCCCCAATTTTCACCCCTTTGGCAATGGCTCAGTTAGGCAGGAAATGTGTAGAAATGAGATCAAAAGCCACTAAAATGGATGCAAAAAGAATTTAAAGGCCAAAATGTCAAGGAGAAAGGTGATTAAGGGCCACTTCCGGTTTTGAGGAGGCCACTTCCGGTTTCAGGAAATGGCAGTTTCACAAGCAGTTTCTTGGCTTTTTACAAATGAAATCAGGTCACTTTTCACCCCTCCGGTCCTTTCTTGGTAAAAGGAAGCCAAAGCAGGTAAAACGGCTGAAAAATAAATTTGGCCCTTTTTGCGGGCATGGCCCCCAATTTTCACCCCTTTGGCCAATGGCTGTTAGACCAGAAATGTGTCCAAAAGTGCAATTTTGGGAGATTTTAGGTGATTTTGGGCACAAAGTGTGAATTTTTTTTTTTGGCGTTTTTGGGCGACTTTAGGCAAAAAGTGCAATTTTGGACAATTTTGCCTAAAATCTGTTTTTGCCCAATTTTAGATGTTTTTGGGCAAAAAGATTTTGAGCAATGGGCAATTTTGATTACAAAGGGCAATTTCCAGCAAAAAGCATGATTTTGGTCAAAAAGCGCAAGTTTGTGGACAATTGGACAAATTTTAACATTTTTTCCAACTGTCATATTTTCATTTTTTCCAACTGTCAAATTTTGTCAATTTTTTCAACTGTCATCATTTGTCATTTTTTCCAACTATCATTGGGCAAAAAATGCGATTGTGGGCAAAATGCGGTTTTGGGCAATTTTGGGTGATTTTAGGCAAGTGAGATTTTGACCAATTTAGCCCATAAATCGCTTTTTGCTCAATTTTGGATGATTTTGGGCCAAAAATTAGATTTTTAGTGATTTTGGGCAATTTTGGTCATAACGTGCAATTTTGGGCAAAAAAGTGTGAATTTGGTCAAAAAGCACAAGTTTGAACAATTTAGGGCAAAAAGTGCGAATTTAGGTGATTTTGGTCAAAAAGTGCAATTTTTAGCAGTTTTGGGCGATTTTAGGTGAAAATTGTGATTTTGAGCAATTATGGGCAATTTTTGAGATTTTGGTCAAAAAGCGCAAGTTTGTGGACGATTGGTCAAATTTTATCATTTTTTCCCAACTGTCATATTTTATCATTTTTTCCCAACTGTCATATTTTATCATTTTTTCAGCTGTTATTGGGCAAAAAGTGCGATTGTGGGCAAAATGCGGTTTTAGGCATTTTTGGGTGATTTTAGGCAAGAAGTGAGATTTTGGCCAATTTAGCCCATAAATCGCTTTTTGACCAATTTTGGATTATTTTTTGAAAAAAATTAGATTTTTAGCGATTTTTGGCGATTTTAGGCGAAAAGTGTGATTTTGAGAAATTTGTCATAAAGTGCAATTATGGGCAAAAATGTGATTTTAGGCGCATTTGGGCAAAATGGTGTGATTTTGGGCAATTTTGGGTGATTTTAGGCAAAAAAAATGCAATTTTTAGCAGTTTTGGGCGATTTTAGGCGAAAATTGTGATTTTGAGCAATTATGGGCAATTTTGATCATGAAGTGCAATTTTGGGCAAAAAGCGTGATTTTGGTCAAAAAGCGCAAGTTTGGATGATCGGTCATATTTTATAATTTTTTCCAACAGTCATATTTTTTCATTTCTTCCAACTGTCATATTTTGCCATTTCTTCCAACTGTCATATTTTAATTTTCCCAACTGTCATTTATAATTTTTTCCAACTGTCATATTTTATAATTTTTTCCAACTGTCAAATTGTCAATTTTTTTCAATCTTTTTCTTTTGTCATCTATATTTTCCAACTATCATTGGGCAAAAAGTGCGATTGTGGGCAAAATGCGCTTTTGGGCAATTTTGGGTAATTTTAGGCAAGAAGTGAGATTTTGGCCAAATTAGCCCATAATCGCTCTTTGCCCAATTTTGGATGATTTGTTGTAAAAAATTTGATTTTTTTGCAATTTTAGGCAAAAAGTGTGATTTTTGAGCAATTGGTCATAAAGTGCAATTGTGGGCAAAAAGTGTGATTTTGGTAAAAAAGCACAAGTTTGGGCGATTTTGGGCAAAAATTGTGATTGTGTGATTTTAGGCGAATTTGGGCAAAAAGGTGTGATTTTGGGCAATTTTAGGCAAAAAGTGCAATTTGACAATTTCACCCAAAATCGCTTTTTGCCCAATTTTGGGTGATTTTAGGTGAAAAGTGTGACTTTGAGCAATTATGGGCAATTGTGATTATAAAGTGCAATTTCCAGCAAAAAGCTTGATTTTGGTCAAAAAATGCAAGTTTGGACGATTTTGGGCAAAAAGTGCGATTTGGGGCAAAAAGTGCGATTTTTAGCAGTTTTGGGCGATTTTGATCATAAAGTGCAATTTTGGGCAAAAGGCATGATTTTGGTCAAAAAGCGCAAGTTTGTGGACAATTGGACAAATTTTAACATTTTTTCCAACTGTCATATTAACATTTTTTCCCAATTGTCATATTTTATCCCAACTGTCATATTTTATCATTTTTTCCAAATGTCAAATTTTGTCAATTTTTTCAAATGTCATCATTTGTCATTTTTTCCAACTATCATTGGGCAAAAAGTGCGATTGTGGGCAAAATGCGGTTTTCAGCAATTTTGGGTGATTTTAGGCAAGAAGTGAGATTTTGGACAATTTAGCCCATAATCGCTTTTTGCCCAATTTTGGATGATTTTGGTAAAAAAAAATTGGATTTGTAGTGATTTTGGGCGTTTTTAGGTGAAAAGTGCGATTTTGGGCAAAGAATGTGAATTTGGTCAAAAAGCGCAAGTTTGGATGATTTTGGGCAAAAAGTTTGATTTTGTGCAATTTTGTGCAAAAAGTGTGATTTTAGGCGAATTTGGGCAAAAAGGTGCGATTTTGGGCAATTTTGGGTGATTTTAGGCAAAAAGTGCAATTTGACAATTTCTCCCAAATCGCTTTTTGCCCAATTTTGGATGATTTGGGGCAAAAAGTGCGATTTTCAGCAGTTTTGGTCAATTATAGGCGAAAAGTGTGATTTTGAGCAATTATGGGCAATTTTTATTATAAAGTGCAATTTACAGCAAAAAGTGTGATTTTAATCAAAAAGCGCAAGTTTGGACGATTTTGGGCAAAAAGTGCGATTTTGGGTGATTTTAGGCGAAAAGTGTGATTTTAGGCGAAAAGTGTGATTTTGAGCAATTATGGGCAATTTTGATTACAAAGTGCAATTTCCAGCAAAAAAGCGTGATTTTAGTCAAAAAGCTCAAGTTTGGACGATTTGGGGCAAAAAGTGCGATTTTGGGCAAAAAGTGTGAATTTAGGTGATTTTGGGACAAAAAAATGCAATTTTTAGCAGTTTTGGGTGATTTTAGGACAAAATTATGATTTTGAGCAATTATGGGCAATTTTGATCATAAAATGCAACTTTGGGCAAAAAGCGCAAGTTTGTGGATGAATGGTCAAATTTTAACATTTCTTCCAACTGTCATTTTGTATTTTTTTCCCAACTGACATTTTGTATTTTTTTCCCAACTGACATTTTGTATTTTTTTCCCAACTGACATATTTTGTCATTTCTTCCAACTGACATGTTTTGTCATTTCTTCCAACTGTCATGTTTTGTCATTTCTTCCAACTGTCATATTTTGTCATTTCTTCCAACTGTTATTTATCATTTTTTCCAACTGTCATATTTTATCATTTTTCCAACTGTCAAATTTTGTCATTTTTTCCAACTGTCAAATTTTGTCATTTTTTCCAACTGTCATTGGGCAAAAAGTGCGATTTTGGCCAATTTTGGGCGATTTTAGGCAAGTGAGACTTTGGCCAATTTAGCCCAAAATCGCTTTTTGCCCAATTTTGGACAAAAAAATTTATTTTTAGCAATTTTGGGCAAAAAGCGTGATTTTGGTCAAAAAGCGCAAGTTTGTGGACAATTGGACAAATTTTAACATTTTATACAACTTTTTTGGATGATTCTGGGCAAAAAGTGTGATTTTTATCAGTTTTGGGCGATTTTATGCGAAAAGTGTGATTTTGAGCAATTATGGGCAATTCTGATTAGAAAGTGCAATTTCCAGCAAAACGCATGATTTTGGTCAAAAAGCGCAAGTTTGGACGATTTTGGGCAAAAAGTGTGATTTTGTGTGATTTTGGGCCAAAAGTGTGATTTTAGGCGAATTTGGGCAAAAAGTGTGATTTTGGGCAATTTTAGTTAAAAAGTGCAATTTTGCATAATTTTGGGCAAAATGTGCAATTTTGGGCGATTTTAGGCAAAAAGTGTGATTTTTAGTAGTTTTGGGCAATTTTGATCATAAAGTGTCATTTTGGGCAAAAAGCGTGATTTTGGTCAAAAAGCGCAAGTTTGTGGACAATTGGACAAATTTTAACATTTTTTCCAACTGACATATTAAGTATTTTTTTCCAACTCATATTTTATAATTTTTTCCAACTGTCATATTTTGTCAATTTTTTTCAACTTTCATTTGTCATTTTTTCCAACTGTCATTAGGCAAAAAGTGCAATTTTTAGCAGTTTTGGGCGATTTTAGGCAAAAATTGTGATTTTGAGCAATTATGGGCAATTTTGATCATAAAGTGCAATTTTGGTCAAAAAGCGCAAGTTTGGATGATTAGTCATATTTTATCATTTTTTCCAACTATCATTTCTTCCAACTGTCATGTTTTGTCATTTCTTCCAACTATCAATGGGCAAAAAGTGCGATTTAGGGCAAAATGCGGTTTTGGGCAATATTGGGTGATTTTAGGCAAGAAATGAGATTTTGGCCAATTTCACCCAAAATCGCTTTTCCCCAATTTTGGACAAAAAATTAAATTTTTAAGCAATTTTGGGTGATTTTAGGCGAAAAGTGTGATTTGCCCAAACGAAATAAGACAAAATCCCCTGGTGGTGGACTTTTAAGGCACAGAGATAATAAAGAATATTCTAATATGAAAAAATATTTATTAGAGTATGAAAAATACAAAACATTTAATAAAAAACACATTTAAAGTGAACATTCCAGTGCGGTCATGGAATACATAGAGCAAGCTAGTATTTCTTGTACCCAACGCATTTCGGAGTTGGGTACAAGAAATGCTAGCTTGCTCTATGTATTCCATGACAACACTGGAATGTTCACTTTAAATGTGTTTTTTTATTAAATGTTTTGTATTTTTCATACTCGGCTCTTTCTCACGGGGCGGATCAGTGATGATCCGCCCCATGAACACCCGCTTGCTCAGCGGGGATCGCTCCGCCGATCCCCGCTGAGCAGGAAGATGACAGGTCCATCGCTGCACGCTGTGCAGCTACGGATCTGTCAGAGCGCCGCTCTCCCCTATGGGGGGATCGGATGATGACGGACCGTAGTGTCCGTCGTCACCCGATCCGATCCGAAAACGGATGGAAAAGTAGGTTTTTCCTCCGGATCGAAGCGAGGTCGGATGTCAGCGGACATGTCACCGCTGACATCCGACGCTCCATAGGGATGAATGTATGTCCGCTTTTCATCCGAAAACGGAAGGATGAAAAACGGACATACGGATCCCTCGTGTGAAAGAGGCCTTATAAATATTTTTTCATATCAGAATATTCTTTATTATCTCTGTGCCTTAAAAGTCCACCACCAGGGGATTTTGTTTTATTTCTTGTAAACACTGGATGTGGCACAACTATATGCCCAATCATAACCGACTTACATATGTTATTAAAATCATCCAAACTTGCTCTTTTTGACCAAAATCACGCTTTTTGCCCAAAATTGCACTTTATGACCAAAATGGCTCAAAATTACACTTTTCACCTAAAATCACACTTTAGGATTCAAATTGCCCAAAATTGTTCAAAATCACAATTTTTGCCTAAAATCGCCCAAAACTGCTAAAAAATCACTCTTTGCCCAAAATGGCACTTTATGACCAAAATTGCTCAAAATTACACTTTTTGCTTAAAATTGCTAAAAATCAAATTTTTTGCCCAAAATCATCCAAAATTGGGCAAAAAGCAATTTTGGGCAAAATTGGCCAATCTCACTTCTTGCCTAAAATCACCCAAAATTGCACAAAACCGCATTTTGCCCAAAATTACACTTTTTGCTCAATGACAGTTGGAAGAAATAACAAATGACGACAGTTGAAAAAACTGACAAACTTTGACAGTTGAGAAAAAATGATAAAATATGACAGTTGGGGAAAATGATAAATGACGACAGTTGGAAAAATGAAAATATGACAGTTGGAAAAAATGATAAACTATGACCAATCGTCCAAACTTGCGCTTTTTGACCAAAATCACACTTTATGACCAAAATTGCTCAAAACCACACTTACAGAGCATTGACGGGGCGGGGCACGCATGGAGGAAGCAGCGTGCTAGCGTGCTGTGTCCTGTGGAGACCCGGGAGAAGGATCAGCAAGCTGAAGACATGCTGAGAGCAGCCGTAAGCAGTGTATGGTAGCATGTGGTATTCGGCGGCACTCAGCAGTATCCATTCTCACACAGCCTCACACAGCTAATCATTCAACAGTCGGCTGCCAGTCTAAAAACGTGAGCGTGAGCTGTAATATGTGAACTTTGTGCAGCTGAGGAGCCGAGAATCAGGAGCGGGGTTCTGGGAGACTGGGAGCGTCATTCCTTCAAAACAGCCTGCCGAGGAGAGGTAGCCAGCAGCCGGGAAGCAGTGTATCTGTCATCTTCAGTGAAGCAGCAGGGAGCCGTGCTGTGTCAGCTGCTATATCAGCTGTGAAATAATGGGTCTGTCGTCTGCAGTGAGTCAGCAGGGAGCCGAGCAGTGCCAGCCGTGAGTTGTGTGCAGAGATGGGATGTGCGGGTGAGTTGTGCTTTGGTGCTTTTGTTTGCTCCTGGTGTGCTTCTGACTTTGAAAACTATCGAGGACTTTTGAGGACTTGCAGTCATGAAAGGAGGTAGCCTGCATAATCTGGTAGCCTGTATAACCCCAGCATAACCTCAGCATAACCTGCATGAGCCCAGTCTAACCAGCATAATTTGCATATTTTCAACTTAACTTGCTTAGTTTGCATAAACCTGCATAACTCCTACATCCCTGTATCCCAGCACTACATAATCCCTGCGCTCCAGCATCCCTGCATCTCTGCATTTCTGCATCTCTCTGCATCTGCATCTCAGCATCCCAGCATTTTCAGCATTTTTAGCATAACCAGCATAATCAATATTTCAAAATAACCTGCAAATTCCTGCATTCCAGCTTCCCAGCATTTCAGCATAACCTGCATAACCTTGCTCAACCTCTGCTTGTCTGCTTGTCGCTGCTATCACCACTGCTGTCACCCCTGCTGTCCCCACTTACATTGTGCTGCATTAACATTGCATTGTGTCTTACCAACACGGCTTATCAACACCGCCTTGAGTTTGTATTTGTGCTCCATTTTTTTATTTATTTTTTTTTTTTTGCCCTCTGCATAATCCGGAACCCGGAATCCTCTGGTATCCAAGGACTATCCTGCTATTTTCCTACGGTGGTCCCCTTAGGTTCAGTATTGGCATTAATACTGGCATTAATATTGGCACAGATCCCTCCCCCCCCACCTGGATTCCCTGGTTTGTCCCTGGTTCTCATGGGAAGGAGGAGACGAGGTGCTCCTAGTGGCTGATCTGGTATTCCATCTGTATCCCCGCAAACTGGTATTCAGGACTTTTTTTCAGCCGGTAGACGGACTCGCTCCTCTAGTATAATAGCAAAGATGGCAACAGAGCAACAGATGGCTCCACAGAGGGCCCAGCAAGCGAGTCAACCGAGTCAGTCTATAAGTCAGGATGCAGACCAGCATATAGGGGTTGTTCCCACCCCATCTCTTACTCCATCTTGCTCACCAGTATATAGCCCTGCTCTCCAACAATCCAAGTTTGCTGTTACAGCTGCTCTACAAGAATCGCAGAGCATCTCGCAGAGTGTTTCACCTTCACCTCACCCCTCTCCATCTCTGCCCCCCCCTCCGCCTTTGCCCTCCGGCCTATGCAAACGCCCCCCCCTCCGCCTCTGCCCTCCCGGCCTATACAAACGCCAGGTATGGGCCAGGGAGTGGATGGGGGAGAAGGGGGGGACTTGTGAGAATTCCTAAAAGCTTTACCAACACGGAATGAAATGGAGGCATTTGTACAGCGCCTGGAGCAAGGTTATCGCACTGATATCCAGGCGGTTAAGACAGATCTACAAGCAACTCAGGTTAAAATATCAGAGTTAGAGGGCTCTGTTACAATTTTGGCTGATGCTATCCATGTGCAAGGCCAACGATTAGATACGCATGAATCTCAAATACAAACACTGTACTCCCTTATAGAGGATCTAGATAATCGAAATCGGCGGAATAATATTCGGATTCGAGGGTTACCAGAAGCAATGGGGGTCGAGGATCTTCCAGAAATGGTAAAAGGCATTTTCATCTCTATATTGGGGACAATTGAGCCGGTTAATCTGGAAATCGATAAGGTTCACCGGGCTTTGGGGCCACGGAGCCCCGACCAAGCCAAACCAAGGGACATTATATGCCGAATACACTACTTTCGTGTAAAAGAGGACATTATGAGAAAGGCGCGAACAAAAGGCCTAATTGAATATAAAGGGAATACGATACAACTGTTGTCAGACCTGTGCCATTTCACCCTAGAAAAGAGGAAGGCATTAAAACCTCTCCTGGTTTTGTTACAAGATCGAAATATTTCTTATCGATGGAACTTTCCCTCCTTCCGGATCTGTAGTTGGAATGGAAAGTGGTTAAGTATCCGTGGTCCATTGGATATCCCAGCAGTAGTAACAGCCTTGGAGCTACCAGAGCTCCCACCGTTGGAGTGGCCACAGTCATATTCTTTGTTTCGGGGTGAAGGGCGTCGAGCCCCTGTATTGGGGAAATACCCCGGCAGATCAGGAACCTTCGCCCCACCATAGCCTAATCAAGGGTTTTCAGTAGCGACATTGGTGTATTTTTTTCTACGAGCTTTTTGTTGCTTGTTTCCCCCCCCCCCTTTTTTTTTTTTTTTTCTCCTTCATCAATTCCTGATTAAAATATGCCTTTGTATTATATACTATGCCAGCAATGAAATATTGATGTATGTATGCGATTATATATGCATATTTGTATAGAATTTATATATTTATGCTATATGGCACCTGATGATATTTGTCAGAAGTTTTTCTATCAGGGACGCAGATGATAGGTTTCTGATATTATTAGAAGGAAGAAAATACCGGCCTCCCCCACCCTAAGGATTATCTTTTTTTTTTTTTTTTTTTTCTCCGTTCTCTCTCCCTCCACCAGGGTGGGGTGCGCCAATTTTGAGGGATAGGTTGCACCTGGGGGGAGAAGGGTAAGGAATTTTATTAAAGCTTTGGATGTGGATATCCTAAAAAGATATATAAGCTCAATTATAGCCAGGATAAACTTATATATATATAGCACTATTCCTTTTTTTGGGAATTGGTGTACAAAATTGTGCTGCAATATGGCTATTTGTCGTGCGGGGCAGGGTGGAATGGGTAATATGTAGATGGGTGGCATTTGTAGTGCTTTTATAACATGTTTCTCTGTCCATGCCGCCTGCACACGACAAATAAATGTTTGTGGAATCAGTCTACCGGTGGTGATGGCTCCTGGGATTCCAGTTGAGTATGCATGACCGTGCGGATATGTGAGCCTATAGCTGTAGGGTGCCCACTAGTGAGCACTCATATACATATCGATATGTGGATCAAAGAGGGGGGGGGAGGCATATCTTATAGAATGTATTGGTGCCAACTTCTTTACTCTCCGCTATAGGAACGGGTTTTGGGTTTTTTTTTTTCTTCTTCCCCATCTCCCCCTCCTCCCCCCCCTCACGAATGTGGACTCCCCTCCTGAGATGTAGCTGTACTTGGGGAGGAGGTGAGGGAAGGGAGAGAGACTTTAGATGCACAATACGCAGCTGCAGTATGAGTTTTCGTAGGTGGGGGGAGGAGGGATAGGTACTAGGTAGGCAATTGATGTTTGTTGTGTATTTATCAACCTGTTGCCCTGATGGTGTCACCACATTATGACAAATAGTGGCGTATAGGTGTAGGATACGCATGGCGTGTGCACACCTAGGTTTAGGGATAAGGGAATTCGGGGGTGGAGAGGTACACCCTATAAAAGGCATGAGTACCAATTTTTTTTTTTTCCCTTCATCTTCTTTAGAGTGCAGAAATAGTTTGAGTTCATTTTCCTATATATTATAGATCGCAATAAAAGCAGGTTTTTCTCTCGGGTCCCACTTGAAGACCTTCCCTGTGTGTATCCACTTCCCCCTCATAGGTATACCAGCCCTCTGGTAGGGATTGGTTTGAGGTGTGTTTTGTTTTTGTTTTTTTTTTTGTTTTTGTTTTTTTAGTTATGGTGGTGTGCTATACTTTTTGTAAAGCATACTAATTTAATTTTTTTTTTGGATTTGGTATCGGACCAGATCCAAAGATAGAGTTATCTCTCTCATTATTTAATTTTTTGTCTCTTTCTTTCACCTTTTTGTCCTCCTTTCTCCTTCTTTTTTTTTTTTTTTTTTCTTTTCTCTTCTTCACAAGCCAGGAAATGACGACCAAACAATCTTTGCCAGTCTCATTGAAACTCTGTTCATATAACGTTAAGGGTATCAATAAACAACCAAAAAGAGGTCAAATTTGATATGCTCTACATAAAGCTAGGGTAAATATTATACTTTTCCAAGAGACCCATTTTAAAGCAAATTGTATCCCAGCATGCTCACAAAGATACTATTCAAGTTGGTTTCATAGTACCTTGTCCTCGTCCAAGAGTAGGGGAGTCTCCATCACTATCCATAAACGTCTACCAGTATCGGTCTTGGAGCATGTGACTGACCCCAATGGCCGGTATCTTTTTCTCAAATTCAGGCTGTGGAATAGAGTCTATACAATCGCCAATTTCTATATTCCTAATTATGATCAAATAACGGCAATTACACAATATCTTCATCTCTTGACAGAATTTGCAGAAGGTACAATCCTTGTAGGAGGAGATTTTAATATGGTTCTAGAACCCCAACTGGACACCTCCTCTCAGCGATCAAATATCTCCTACAATCGGTTGAGAGCCCTGAAAAAAGAGTTGTTTGGACACCGATTGCTGGACTTATGGCGTATTTTAAATCCTAAAAAGCGGGACTATACATACTATTCCCCAGTCCACCAATCCTATTGTAGGCTAGATTATTTTTTTACGGGAACACAACTATTGGAATGGAACCCAATAATGGACATTGGGTCATTCATCTGGTCTGATCACTCACCTCTTTTTTTGACAGTACAACCTCCTCAGATCCCACGGTCTGATTGGTCATGGTGTTTAAACGAAACCCTTATGCAAGACCCACTATGCCATCAGGCAGTTTTGGCAGCGATTAAGAATTTTATCGCTGACCATGAACATGATGAGACCCCATTACCTATACAGTGGGAGGCCTTGAAAGCAGTAGTAAGAGGACTATTTATCCAACATGGAGCTCGCTTAAAAAAAGAAAGATCAGCAACTATACAGGATGACCTGTCAAAACTTCGGGTGTTGGAGATCTCACACAAAAAGACACCAACTCCGGAGCTATTGGCTGATATATCTTTGGTACGATCATCTTTGCTGCAGTCTTTGGAGGTTTCCCACTGTAAAAGTCAATATAGATATGCCCTGGGAAAGTACCGGTATGGAGACAAGGCTGGGAGATCACTTTCAAGGTCTTTGCATCCCCGACCCCCAGTAACTTTTATACCTAGCATTGCTTTACCATCTGGAGAAATTACTTCATATCCAATCCTTCTTCAAAAGGCATTCTGTGATTATTTCACAGCGTTGTACAATCTAACTCCCCCATCATCCTGCGACCCAGACTCTCTTGGTCGTCGTATACAGGAATATGTGTCCGAAACTGCTATACCAATATTAGATGAAAATAGTGGGAATTCTTTGGACTCCCCGTTTTTACTTGAGGAATTATTGGAAGTGATTAAGAATACACCATCAGGTAAAAGTCCCGGCCCCGATGGTTTTACATCGAAATTTTATAAGACCTACAAGGATTCTATTACACCATTTATGCTTCGAGTGTTTAATAGCATATCTGATATTAATGGGTTTGTACCCCAGACATTAGAAGCGCACATCTCACTACTTCCTAAACCTGATAAGGATTTAAACTTGTGTTCTAGTTATCGTCCTATGTCCTTAATTGGGGTAGATATCAAGATATATGCCAAATTGATTGCCTCACATCTTCAATCCCATATTCCCAATTTGGTACATACAGACCAAGTTGGGTTTTACAGGGGAGAGAAGCACGCGATAACACGCTTAAATCCCTTTTACTCATCGAATATACCCAATCAGCAAAGATACCAGCTTGCCTTCTCTCTGTGGATGCTGAGAAGGCATTTGACCGTGTTGGGTGGCCGTTTTTGGAACAAACTTTGATTCAAATAGGATTAGGACCAAATCTGTTAAGAAAAATTATGGCACTCTATACCAAGCCAAGAGCAAGAATACGGATTAATCAATCATTATCCCCTAACTTTCCTATTCAAAATGGTACACGTCAGGGATGTCCGCTGTCTCCCCTCTTGTTTGTTTTAGTAATGGAACATTTGGTAACTGCTCTTAGACAAAATCCTTGTATCTCAGGTATACCATTAGACGGACAGGAGGTGAAGCTGGCAGTATTTGCTGACGATCTGCTACTCTATTACCAACCCACATGTCTCCATGCCATCTATTCTGTATGAATTTCAGCGTTTTGGAGCTCTGAGCAATTTTAAAGTAAATTTGTCCAAATCAGAAATTCTTAATGTCTCTCTATCACCACGTCAAGTTCAAGCTCTAGGGAATAATTTCCCATTTAAGATCTGTACTTCGACACTTCAATACTTGGGCATAAAAATTCCACAAGATCTTACTAAGCTATATATAGAAAATTATTATCCTCTTATGCAGCGTACAATACAGGACATTAAGAAGTACGAGCGAGCCCATTACTCATGGTTTGGGAGGATCAATATATTAAAAATGGATATAATACCACGCTTTCTCTACCTTTTCCAAACCATACCTATAGCGGTCCCCCGTTCCTTTTTTACCATTCTACAATCTACCTTTACAAGGTTTATCTGGGGATGTAATAGACCTAGATTGCAAAGGAGAATTTTATCTCTCCCCAAAACAAAGGGGGGTGCAGGGGCACCCGACCTATATTACTACCACGCTGCAGCATGGTTAACTAGACTAGTAAATTGGTTCCATCACTCCCATCTTAAACAATGGGTACACATAGAACAGTCAATTGCTCCCTTGGATCTCCAGGCGCTTCCCTGGCTAGATATCTCTGCCCGGGGCTCATCTTCCTCTGTATCCTTTCTTACAGCACATTTATTGCGTACCTGGGATAAACTACAAACCCAATTAGGACTTTCGCCTAAAGTGGGATTAATGACACCCCTGTTTGGTAACCCAGGGTTCTTACCGGCAATGGCACGGAGACATTTTCTGGTATGGAGTAAGGAGTCAAATCGTCGTATATCCCAAATTATTTATCAGGGAGATCTCCCATTGCTTTCAGATTTGATCCCTACTCAGCAACAATCAAACATTGGTTGGAATATCGGCAAATAACGTCTTTTCTTTCTTCTTTTCCTTCTATAGATGTGTTTAATAGAGAGCCAGATACCTTTAAGTCTCTTCTGTTACAACAAAATACACCAGAACATATTCTGTCTGCAGTGTTATTCTTAGACTCCATACATGTCTCCCGGAGTTCACAAATAAGTGGAAAATGGACTTGAATGTTGAAATTAAGCCAGAGGAATGGGAAAAAGCATTTATTCTTACACATAGTATGTCGTTAGCAATCAAGGCCCACAAGACGAATTTTAAGGTTCTTTCTCGGTGGTATAGATGTCCGTTGTTGCTTCACCAGATATATCCAAATGTTTCAGACCTGTGTTGGCGCTGTCATTCTGCCAAAGGTTCTTTTATTACATATTTGGTGGGAATGTCCTTCGGTACATAATTTTTGTGACATGATACTGCAGCTTCATACCCGTACAACTGGGGTGACTATTCCCAACATACCTCAAATTACTTTGTTATTCATCTTACCTGGCTCGTACAAAAGCATCAAAAAAGGCCTTTTAAGACACTGGTTGACAGCTGCAAGGGCAGTAATACCGCGCCACTGGCGGTCAGCACATGCTCCATCGTTGACTGATTGGATTCTAGAGATGGACCATATTGAGAGGATGGAGACTCTTCTATCACAGGAATTGGACACGTATGAACAATGTCGTCAAACTTGGCTTCCTTGGAAATTGCTAAGGGAATCCCCTGAACTACGGAATCTGTATGTGGTTTGGAGGTAGGATATGAAACTGGTGGAGAGGCGGTTTGAGTGAGGCGATCCTGGTTTGAGTAACTACTTCGGGTAGTGTATTTAATCAGAACATTACGGTCTCTTTTTTTTTTTTCCTTTTTTTTTTTTTTTCTCTTCATTTACTTTTTTTGTGTTGTGTCTGTGTGTGTGTTTTGTGTGATTATAGCTAATATTACTGTGGGAGTTGAAGAAAAGGAGTAGGAAATGATATATTTTATTTTATCTAAATGGATGAAAGAAAATAAGGCAGGGATATCCCTATTAAGGTTTAGGGATATATGGTCTTGGGCGGTGGTGGCGGAACTTGGTGCAGGGGATGTTTTGGGACCATGCCTCCCTTGATGGTGGGGAGGGTAGGGGAGTGTCTGGGGTTCCGGGGTCCGCCATCACGGGCCTGGAGTATGATCAGGGGTTGTCTCTCTCCCTTGTTTTGTTTATGATTTTTTTTTTTTTTTTCAGAGACCCCTTCAGTGTGTTGGTATATCTTTGTTTTATGTTTTATATATTATTGTAATGTGATATATATATATATATATATATATATATATATATATATATATATATATATATATATATATATATATATATATATATATATATATATATATATATATATATATATATATATATAATTTGGTTTTTTTTGGCACCCATTGGATGATTTGTTTGTTTTTTTTCTCCTTTTTTTTTGTTATGTAAATTTAAAATTTTCAATAAAAATGGAATGCTGTAAAAACCACACTTTTTGCCCATAATCACCTAAAAAAAAAAAACGCCTAAAAATCACACTTTTTGCCCAAAATCGTCCAAACTTACGCTTTTTGACCAAAATCACACTTTTTTGCTGAAAATTGCACTTTATGATCAAAATTGCCCATAATTGCTCAAAATCACACTTTTTGCCCAAAGTTGGGCAAAAAGATTTTGGGCGAAATTGTCCAAAATTGCACTTTGCCTAAAATCGTCCAAAACCGCACTTTTTGCCCAAATTCGCCTAAAATCACACTTTTTGCCCACAATCGTCCAAACATGCACTTTTTGACCAAAATCACACTCTTTGCTGAAAATTGCACTTTATGACCAAAATTGGCATATTTTATCATCTTTTTTAACTGTCATTTTTTCCAACTGACATATTTTGTAATTTTTTTCCAACTGACATATTTTATCATTTTTTTCCAACTGTCATGTTGTCATTTTCTCCAACTGTCATATTTTGTCATTTCTTCCAGCTGTCATCATTTGTTGTTTTTCCAACTGTCATTGTCTCCAACTATCATATTTGTACACTTTTCCAACCGTCATGTTGTCATTTTTTCAAATGTCATTTTTTCCAACTCACATATTCTGTAATTTTTTTCCCAAAACCACACTTTTAGCCCAAAATCGACCAAAATAGTCCAAAATTGCACCTGTTGCCCAAAATCACACTTTTTGCCCAAAATTGCCCATAAAGTGCCAGTTTGGATGAATCTGGGCAAAAAATGTAATTTTGGACAATTTTGGGTGATTGTAAGCAAAAAGTGCGATTTTGGCCAATTTCGCCTAGTATTGCTTTTTGTCCATTTTTGGGCAAAAAAGAAAAAAAAAATCTATTTTTTTTTTTTTTTTTGCAATTTTAGTTGAAATTTTGCCCAATTGTGGGTGATTTTAGGCAAAAAGTGCGATTTTTAGCAATTATGGGCATTTTTGGTCATAAAGTGTAACTTTGGGCAAAAAGCGCAAGTTTGGACGATTTTAGGCAAAAAGTGTGATTTTAGTGCAAAAAGTGTGATTTTGGGCGATTTTAGGCAAAAAGTGCTATTATGAGCAATTATGGACAATTTTGGTCATAAAGTGTAATTTTGGGCAAAAAGCGTGATTTTGGGCAAAAAGCGTGATTTTGGTCAAAAAGCACAAGTTTGCATGATTTTGGGAAAAGTGCGATTTTGGGCAATTTTAGGTGATTTTAGGCAAGTGCAATTATGGCCAACTTCACCCAAAATCATTTTGCCCAATTTTGGGCAAAATTTTTTTTTTAGGGATTTTGGGTGATTTTAGGCGAAAAGTGTAATTTTGAGCAATTTTGGTCATAACGTGTGATTTTGGGCAAAAAAATCAAGTTAGACTTACCGGTAACTTGTTTTCCAAGAGTCTTTCAGGACAGCACCTTGAAAGTGTGGCTCCACCCACTTGACAGGAAACACACCTCCACCAAACTTTAAAAAGGAGGCTCCTTCACACTTATCAGTAGTAGAGAACCTCCGGCCCAAGCTGGAACACATAATCAGAATATGGTTAGTCACAGCATAGTAATTTAATACAATAAGGGCGGGTTGCTGCTGTCCTGAAAAACAAGTTACCGGTAAGTCTAACTTGATTTTTCCCTTAACGTCTTTCAGGACAGGACCTTGAGAGGATAATAGAGACTTACCCACTTAGGGAGGGACCACAGCCTGTAAGACCTTTCTGCCAAAAGCTTGTTCACTTGCTGACAGAAGATCCAGTCTGTAATGATGGACAAATGTAAGGTAAACTTGACCACGTAGCCGCCTTACAAATTTGATTTGGGGTGGCACCAGCTATTTCTGCCCATGTAGTGGCTTGAGCCCTGGTAGAATGTGCTTTAATTCCCAGCGGGGGGATAGCCCCGATTGAGACTAAGCCATCTAGCTATTGACCCCTTAGAAGCTTGTTGGCCCTTCTTTTTTCCAGAAAAAAGTATAAACAGAGTCCGGGGACCGAAAGTTTTTTGCTACTTCCAGATACTGTAATAAAGTCCTTCTTACATCCAAATTGTGGAATTTTCTTTCTTTTCCCCCCGAAGGGTTTGAGCAAAAGGTTGGCAGGATGATCTCCTGCGACCTGTTGTGGGCTGACGCCACCTTTGGCAAAAACACCGGATCGGTTTTGAGTATGATCCTATCTGTGTAGATGGCTAAAAAGGGTTTTTTAACAGATAGGGCGTGCAGCTCACTAATTCTCCTTGCTGACGTTATTGCAACCAAAAATAAGGTTTTAAGAGCAAGATTCTTCAGAGAGATTTCTTGCAGTGGTTCAAAAGGTTCCTTTGTGAGGGCTTGTAGGACCACTGATAGATCCCAATTGGGAAAGCTTAGCCGGAGCTGGTCTGGATCTGGTAAGCGCCTTGAAAAATCTTATAACCAAGGGCTCGGAAAAGATTGGTCTTTCTAGAAATACTCCCAAAGCGGCTATTTGCACCTTAAGCGTGCTGACTGACAAGCCTTTGTCTGCCCCGTTTTGAAGGAATTCTAAAATTGACACTAAATTTTTTACCTTTCTTTTTGTCGAATGACAGAAAGAGTTGTAGACTTTCCAATATTTAGCATAGATTTTTCTGGTCACTATTTTTCTACTGGAAAGTAAGGTAGTTACCAAAGGTTGTGACAGACCTTTGTTTCTTAACAACTGCTCCTCAGATACCAGGCCGTGAGGCTTAGACTGGCCACGTCCGGATGCTGTATCGGACCTAGTAGGAGCAAGTCTTGCCAGTGAGGCAGCTGCCAAGATGGTTTGGCTGCCATCTGTAGAATGGTGGTAAACCATGTCCTTTTTGGCCAAAATGGAGTAATTAGAATTACTGCCACTTTTTCCCTCTGTATTTTCCTCAATACCAACGGGATCAGTTGGAAAGGAGGAAAGTCGTAACCCAGATGGAAGTTCCAGGGCTGAATTAACGCATCTGTCCCCTGGGCACTGTCGCTTCTGTGAATCGAGAAGAATACTGGGAGTTGCGTATTTTCTTCTGACGCAAATAGGTCTATTTGTGGTTGACCCCAGGCCTTGGTAATAATTGCAAAAATTTCCGGATTCAAGCTCCATTCTGCCTCCTGAATCCACCTTCTGCTTAGATAATCTGCCACTACATTTAAGGTACCTTTGAGGCAGACTGCTGATAAGGACAGTATATGATTTTCTGCCCAAACCAGGATCTTTGAAGCTAGCATCTGCAGTGTTTTGCTTCTTGTGCCCCCTTGCCTGTTTAGGTAGGCTATGGTAGTGGTGTTGTCTGAGAGGACCTGGACATGGGAACCTTGAAGGATTGGAAAGAAGGCATCTAATGCTAAAGGCAACTGCCCTTAGTTCCCTCCAATTTGAGGACCTCTTTGCCTCTGTCTGAGACCACACTCCTTGCGTGAAGTTTTGACCTAAGTGAGCTCCCCAACCCCATACGCTGGAATCTGTCGTTACCACCTTTTCTATTGGAAAAGACCAGAGCAGGCCCTTTGACAGATTTTCCTGTCTTCTCCACAACCAAAGTGATCTTTTGACTTTGGTGGGGATTTTTACCTTTGCTTCCAGAGATTGTCCTGTGATTCCATATTCTCAGGAGAAAAGTCTGAAGAGGTCTGAAATATAACCATGCCCATTGAATGGCTGGCATGGTTGAGGTTAGGGTTCCTAGGGATGACATGACTTGCCTGACTGATACGGATTCCTGATTTGTCTGTAAGGAGGCTACCACATTTTGGACTTTTACCTTTTTCTCTTCTGGGAGAAAAACTCTCTGTTCCCTTGAACAGATCTGATACCCCAGGAATAGTACTTCCTGGGCCAGATTGAAATTGGACTTTTGCGTATTTATAATCCAACCCAAGGCTTCTAGATGACCTCAAGCTTTTCCGAGGTCTTCTAACAATTTTTCCCTGGAAGGGGCAAAGAAGAGTAGGTCGTCCAAGTACGGAATTACCGCAATCCCCTGCAGGCAGAGAGGTGCAAGCACTTCTGCCATTACCTTTGTAAATATTTGTGAGGCAGAAGAAAGGCCAAAGGGGAGGGCCTTGAATTGTAGGTGCAAAACCTCTTTGCCCAAATTTATCGCCATTCTTTGGAATTTTTGAGACTGCAGGGCTATGGGGATATGCAGATAGGCATCTCGAAGGTCTATTGATGCCATAAAGCATTCCTTTGTCAATAGGTTTCTGACCGTGAAGATGGAGTCCATACAAAACCTTTTGTATAGTACTGATCTGTTGAGCGGTTTGAGGTTTACGATTAATTGGAAATCTCTGGATGGCTTTTTTATTAAGGAATATATGGGAGTAAAATCCCTGATAAAGCTCCCCCTGTGGAACATGAGTCACAACCCCTTGATCTATAAGATCCTTTAACAGGTTCTTCATTGCTATGGATATTGTTACATCTCTTGGAAGATTTGTCACCAAGTACCTTTCTAGGTGGAGATCTGAAAATTCTATACTGTAACCCTGGGCTAGCATATTCAGAATGTACTGGTTTTCTGTTATGCTTGCCCAATAGGGGAGAAAGTCCTGAAGTCTTCCACCCACCTGTAACTGGCTGTCATTGAGTCTTGCTGGATGACACAGGAGGATGGAAAAGGACATTCCCTTTGACTTTTCCCCTCCGCCCTGACCAACTTTTCTTTTTCTCTTGAGGCTTGTTTTGTTCCTGAGCCCTTTGAGGACGAAAAAAACGTTTGACTGGCTGTTTCTTCCTCTTGACAGGAAAAGATTTCTTTTTATCTGCAATCTGTCCAGAACTGAATTCAAATCAGGGCCAAACAATAAATCCCCTAGGAAAGGGACTCCGCATAATTTATATTTAGATGCTGCGTCCCCCTGCCAGGTCTTTAGCCATAATGCTCGTCTAACTGAATTAGTAAGGGCTGCAGCTTTAGCTGTCATCCTGATAGGCTACGGCCGCTGAGAGAGTAGAAAAGGAATCAAGGATTTCTTGCTTAGGGGAATCCGCTATTATACCCAATATTCCAAGTTTCTGGAGACGCAAGTAGTTGCCATTGCTGGCTTATGGTTGCCCATAATGGATTGCCAAGTACTCTTGAGTTGTGGATCCTTTTTTTTTATCAATGGGGTCTTTTAAGGTCCCCATGTCCTCAAATGCCAGATCAATAGATCTTGACACCTGAGAAAAGGCTGCATCAAGTTTTGGAACCTTATTCCAGAGAGCCGCTGGGTCTTCATCAAAAGGGAACCTTCTCTTTGAGCCCTAGAGAAGAATGGTTTCCTATTAGGATCAGCCCATTCTTTTTTGATCGTTTCAGAAATCACTGCGTGGACTGGAAAGGTACGAGACTTGGGCTCGCTAAGCCCTGCATACATTTTGTCGTGCAAAGACATTTCCTTATGCTCTTCCTCCAAGCCCAGAGTAGCATAAATAGCCCTCAAAAGGCCGTCCACCTGATCCAAGACAATTTATATTTGGAAGACATATTCTCCAGCTCATCCCCATCCTCATCTGATTCATTAGAATGAGAGGGGGAAAGCCCTTCCTGGTTCAGAGGACCCATTACTGCCTCCACTGCCGGGACTAACAGTGAGCCTTGAGAGGACTGAGGTAGTGGGCTGACTTGCGGATGGATTTGTGAGTGAGGATCTGAAGGATTGAATGGTAGCATCCAATTCCTTTTTGGCAGATGCAATTAGACCACTGCATGCGGAAGCGGTTTCTTCCCTCACCAAGGAGTCAATGCATGCTTGACATAAAGTCTTTTTCCAGCCTTCAGTTAACTTAGTTTTGCATGAAGGACATTTGTTTTTAATCCCAGGGTCAGAGCTCTTGGTCTACCATGATAAGGGAACAAAAAGAGAAAAAAAAAGGCAAACCATCCTTTAGAGTCAGCCTGAATACTCAAGATGCTCATCACAGGTGCACACTGAGAAAAAACAACAGACTCATGTGCCCTGACAGGCCCCTCCGCCACCAGGGGGAAAAATATACCCTCAAGCCCCACTAAACATTTAGGGAGAAGAGAGCTAGAGAGACCCCACAGTAAAGTTGAGCAGAAACTACAGTCTGCTCCTTACCTGGGCCTTGCTGGTGCCTGCGCCTGTCCCACTTGCTGTGGTTCCTGAATCCATGCTGAGGCAGCAGCGTGATGCTTGTGGCAAAAAACGCCAGTTCCGGACTCCAATAGGGCCTGTGCGCCAGACCGGAACTATGTAGGCACCAGACCTATTCCTCCCTCCTCCCCTGCGCTACCGGCAGAAATGACGCCTAGTGCCTGATCGTCGGATGCCGCCCCACTTCCGGTTACCTCACATCCGGCGGATGCAGTCCTCTGACTGCCCTTCCCAAGATGGTGGCGGCGCCAGGAAAAAAACATGTCCTGGCCAAAACAAAAGTGCCTGCCATGCCTGATGACCCCGCCCGGGAGCAGTGATTCCTGGAGCAGTCCTGGCTCTCCCCGAGCACTGATGAGGGAGAAGGAGCCCATCCACCCGGCACCCATAAGCCTGTGGAAATGGGAGGAACCGGCTCTCTTGAGGTAGGAAAAAATAATGGAGTAGGGAGCCTGTTCTCTCAGGACAGCGCCTTGAGAGCTCCAAACTCCCACATGTGTTCCCTCCGGAGGAAACACAAAAAACTGATAAGTGGGAAGGAGCCTCCTTTTAAAGTTTGGTGGAGGTGTGTTTCCTGTCAAGTGGGTGGAGCCATGCTCTCAAGGTGCTGTCCTGAAAGACGTTAAGGGAAAGTGTGATTTTAGGCAAAAAGTGTGATTTTGGGCAATTTCGCCCAATATTGCGTTTTGTCCAATTTTGGACAAACTCGAACTTGTTAGCGATTTTGGGCGAAAAGTGCGATTTTGAGCAATTATGGGCAATTTTAATTATAAAGTGCAATTTTCAGCAAAAAGCGTGATTTTGGTCAAAAAGCGCAAGTTTGGACGATTTTGGGCAAAAAGTATGATTTTAGGCGATTTTGGGCAAAATGTGTGACTGTTTTTTCAACTGTCATATTTTATAATTTCTTCAAACTGTCATATTTCGTCATTTCTAACCAAGTCATATTTTCATTTTTTCCAACTGTCATATTTTGTCATTTCTTCCAATTGTTATATTTCTATTTTTCCAACTGTCATTGTCTCTAACGATCATATTTTGACACTTTTCTAACTGTCATATCATTTTTTTCAACTCACATATTGTCATTTGTTTTCTCAAAATCGACCAAAATAGCCCAAAATCGCACCTGTTGCCCAAAATAATTTTTTTGGCCTAAAATCACTTTTTGCCCAAAGAGCGCAAGTTTGGACGATTTTGGGCAAAAAGTGTGATTTTGGGAAATTTTGGCTGATTTTAGGCAAAAAGTGTGATTTTGGCCAATTTCGCCCAATATCGCTTTTTGTTAACTTTTGGACGATTTTGGGCAAAAAATTAGATTTTTTTAGCGATTTTGGGTGATTTTAGGCAAAAAGTGCAATTTTGTCCAATTGTGGGTGATTATAGGCAAAAAGTGCGATTTTGAGCAATTATGGGCAATTTTGGTCATGAAGTGTAACTTTGGGCAAAAAGCGTTATTTTGGTTAAAAAGCGCAAGTTTGGACGATTTTGGGCAAAAAAGTGTGATTTTGTGCGATTTTGGGCAAAAAGTGTGATTTTAGCAAAAAGTGTGATTTTCGACAATTTTAGGCAAAAAGTGCAATTTTGAGCAATTTTGGTCATAGAGTGTAATTTTGGGCAAAAAGTGAGATTTTGGGTGATTTTAGGCAAGTGGTGCGATTATGGCCAATTTCACCCAAAATCGCTTTTTGCCCAATTTTGGATGATTTGGGGCAAAAAACTTTTATATTTAGTGATTTTGGACGAATTTAGGCGAAAAGTGTAATTTTGAGCAATTGGTCATAAAGTGCAATTTTGGACGATTTTGGGCAAAAAGGGTGATTTGGGCCGATTTTGGTCAAAAAGTGCGATTTTGGGCAATTTTAGGGAAAAAGTGCGATTTGGAGCAATTATGGACAATTTTGGGCAAAAAGCGTTATTTTGGTCAAAAAGCACATTTGGACGATTTTGGGCGAAAAGTGCGATTTTGGGCAAAAAAAGTGTAATTATGGCCAATTTCACCCAAAATCTCTTTTTGCCCAATTTTGGGCAAAAAAAATAAATTTTTAGCTATTTTGGTTGATTTTAGGCGAAAAGTGTAAATTTTGAGCAATTTTGGTCACAAAATGCAATTTTGGACGATTTGGGCAAAGTGCGATTTTGGACGATTTTGGGGAAAAAAGTGCGATTTTGGGCGATTTTAAGCAAAAAGTGTGATTTTGGGCAATTTTAGGCAAAAAGGGCGATTTTGGGCAATTTGGTGTGATTTTAGGCAAAAAGTGCGATTTTGAGCAATTTGTCATAAAGTGTGATTTTAGGCCAAAAGTGCGACTTTGGCTAATTTCACCCAAAATCTTTGTCCAATTTAGGATGATTTGGGGCAAAAAAAATTGATTTTTCAGCAATTTTGGTTGATTTTAGGCAAAATGTGTGATTTTGGCCAATTTTAGGGAAAAAAATTTGACCTTTTTTCAACTGTCATACTGGAAAATGTCAGTTGGAAAAAAATGACAGTTGAAAAAAATGACGACAGAAAAAATGTCAAAATATGACAGTTGGAAATGACAGTGACAGTTAGAAAAAAAAAAAGACAGTTGAAAATATGAGTTGAAAAAAAAAATGACAAAATATCAGTTGGAAAAAAATACAAAATAGAAGAGTTGGGGAAAATGAAAATGATAGTTGAAAAATTACAAAATATGAGTTAACCACTTGCTTACTGGGCACTTAAACCCCCTCCTGCCCAGACCAATTTTCAGCTTTCAGCGCTGTCGCACTTTGAATGACAATTGCGCGGTCATACAACACTGTACCCAAATGAAATTTTTATCATTTTTTTCCCACAAATAGAGCTTTCTTTTGGTGGTATTTGGTCACAGCTGGGATTTTTATTTTTTGCTAAACAAACAAAAAAAGATGGAAAATTTTGAAAAAAAAAAATCATGTTTCATAGTTTGTTATAAAATTTTGCAAACAGGTAATTTTTCTCCTTCATTGATATGCGCTGATGAGGCGGCACTGGTGGGCACTGGTAGGCTGCACTGATGGGCACAGATAGGCACAGTTAAGACAGCACTGATGGGGACAGATAAGGCAGTACTGATGGGCACAGATAAGGCGGCACTGATGGGCGGCACTGATTTGCAGCACTGTTGTGGCACTGTGGGCACTGATGGGTGATGCTGGTGGGCACTGGTAGGCGGCACTGCTCCCTTTTCCTAGGTGTCACTGGCAAGGGGCAGATGATCGCCGTGAGAGGGACTGATGTCCCTCTCACGGCCACCGGTGATCGGCTTTTTTTTTCCTTGTCACGCTGTCAGCGCGAGGATAAAAAATAGCCGATTACCGGCTCTGTTTACATCACATGATCATCTGTCATTGGCTGACAGCTGATCATGTGGTAAGGGGTCGGGACCGACCCCTTACTCTTATTTGTGATCAGGGGAGTCTCATAGATTCGCTGATCACCGAGCCCGCCGCACGCGCTCTGCAGGGGGTGCGCAGGCCGCTCGTGCACGGGACGACGTCAATAGATGTCGTCCCGGCAATGTAGGTCCGCGCTGTTGCCGTCATTTGGCAATAGCGTGGATCCGAAGTGGTTAAAAAAATTCAATATATGACAGTTGGAAAAAATGACAAAATATGACAGTTGGAAAAATTTTTTTGCCTAAAATTGCACTTTTTACCTAAATTCGCCCAAAATTGCCAAAAATCTCATTTTTTCCCCGCAAAATCGCCGAAAATTGGTCAAAAAGCGATTTTGAGCAAAATTGGCCAAAATCGCACTTTTTGCCTAAAATCATTTGGAATCAAACTTTTTGCCCAAAATCGTCCAAATTTTGGCCAATTTTGGGCATAAAGTGTGATTTTGGGCAAAGTGCGCATTTGGGCAAATTTTGGGCAAATAGTGCGATTTTGGTCAATTTGGGGCAAAAAGTGAGATTTTGGCCAATTTTAGGGGAAAAGTGAGATTTTGGCCAATATCAAAAAAAGCCCAAAATCATACTATTATTAAATGACATTAATGGCCCGTACACACGATCTGAATATCTTATGAGAACTGTCATCTGAGGAAGAATCGTACAATTTTCGGATCGTGTGTACACTACTTTTGAGAGCCGATCATGACAGTTCATCCGATATTATTCAAACCAGCATGACTGATGGTGCCGGTGCACCATGACTGCTTGTCGGTGCTGGTGCGTATGCGCGCTTACAGGGACGCCAGGGCTGGAAGTGATGTCAGGGGTCAATTCTGACCCTTCACTTCCGGTGGGATCGTGGACATTTAAGATGGCGGCTTTGGCATCACACCAACACACGCATCTTGCTGTCAGCTGTGTAGTGCACTACACATTATTGCCGTGCTTTCACTATCCAGGGATTTACTATAATCCATACTATACACTTTACCAGGTAAGGGTCTTTATTAGAAGTTTTTATGCTTTGTTGGTTATTAGCTCCTAGGTTGGGAGGCTGTTTTAGGTTATTTCTTCTATTTCCATGGTCGGTACTGCACAGTGGGGTTATGGTATATTGACTATGCATTCCATCACTGTTATACCGGCCTTCAGGCAAGCTTTATATGAGACCTATTGTCTTAGCACCTATATCTTATATATCATTTTACTTCACCTCTCCTATCTTTGATTCAAAGCTTTATTCATTAAAATAAAATTAATAAAAAATAAAATATCAAAATAATGTGTATAACAACTAATAAAACCCTCATAATTATGCTTATCCCTTACTATAGTATCTCTCTGTTTAGACTAATATTAACAATACGCTATAATCATTGATCTTGGGGTTACCACCCTATTTATGTGGATCATAATTCAATGCTATCATTGTTTTTGTAATTTAATTCAATTTTTAGATTGTTTTACTATCGCAATCTCTGCAACTATCATGATCCAATTTTCCCACTGGCCATCCTGTTTGGATCTGACTTCCAGCAGGAACTAACCCCAGTGAGTGTACTTTATGATGGGTGGATGACTGTAAAGTGTTGCGTTCAAATAGGCCATTTTTTAGAGACCAGATGAGCATATGTAGTTCATGCTGTCATTATACAAGAAGTAATGTAGAAAACCTCTTTTTACCTTTGTTAATGAACTGATAACTGTATGTTTGATATTATACTAATGACGTCTTATATAAAACTTAGATGAAATCGTAGATGTATGCGGTGCCTTGATAAAGCATTTTGCGAAACATGTTGGCCACCCCTGCATATCTACGCCTCTGATTTCATACATCAAGCATCAACTCACGGTCTAAAATATGTACCATGGCTGTGTTATTTTTAATGTGATACTATTTAATAAATTTATATTTTCTTAATGAATTGTGGTTTCTGGTGCTCACCTTAATAACAGACATACTATCTCCAAACAAAAATCCCACAATTTGAGAGAGCTTTGTCTTTCTTTTCTTTTTAACAATTACCAGGGATTGTGAGAACTCCATTTCTGGAAACTGTCCAACCATCATATTCATATATTCAGTTAAAAAAATGAAAACATGACAGTTGGAGAAAATATCAAAATATGACAGTTGAAAAAAAGACAACATGGCAGTTAGAAAAAAGTCAAAATATGACAGTTGGAGAAAATGATAGTTGGAAAACCCCCCAAAAGACAGTTGGAAAAACGACAGTTAATCCCGCTCACAGAGCTCCCGGCACATGCAAGCCGCCTCTTAAAAGGGCAACGTACAGGTATGTTAATCTGCCTGTATGTGCCCTTCTGCCTGCAGTATATCTGCGTGAGGCGGTCGGAAAGTGGTTAAATTGATCTCTTTCGAAAACTATTTGTGGTTTTGTCTCTCTTTCTCTTTATCTCTATAGGGCTGTAGGTAGAGAACTTTAACTTTGGATATAGCCATATATTCACAGCTGCACTTTGTTGGACACTATAGGTTCCTAGTCGTCCATTTAACAGAAACTCTCTATGTAAGAACATTTTTTGTTTATGAAATGTCCAAATAACCTGATTTAACTAAATATTCCTAGTGACATGCATTGTTATTGACATCTCATATCAGTATGTTTCAATAATTTCATAGGTAATATAGATTTTATAATGGTACATAAGCCATTCAATGGTACTCCTCTCTGTGGCGATCTGGTTTGGTTGGTGTCTCTCCTTGGGAGGGCCTTGGTGCCTAATGACTTTCTCCGATATCATCTACTATAGATTGGTTTCTGAATCTCTCAAGCATTGGAGCCAGTGCCTGCTGGTTGAGAGTCTTCTGTCACCCATGTATGTATATATGTACTTGGTTCAATGTATTTTATGCACTTTCAAGTCTGAGATCTGTATAACTAAATATAATATAATATAATAAAATAAATATATATATATATATATATATATATATATATATTTTTTTTTTTTGTTATTAGAGAAGAATGTCCATGCATGCTCCTGAGGAAGCCATAAGGCAAAACATGTAGAATTTATGTGTGGAAAAAAACAAGTTAGACTTACCGGTAACTTGTTTTCCAGAAGTCTTTCAGGACAGCACCTGAGAGATAGTGACTCCTCCCACCGGACCATAGGAAACACCTTCTTCCTGCAGAACTTTAAAGGGAGGCACCTCCCTACCATACCTCAGTTGAAGAGAAAACCTCCGGCCCCAGCTGGAACACATACGTTAGTCACAGCATAGTATATTAAATACAATAGGGCGGGATTTTGCTGTCCTGAAAGACTTCTGGAAAACAAGTTACCGGTAAGTAACTTGTTTTTTCCCAAGGTGTCTTTCAGGACAGCACCTGAGAGGATAACAGAGACTTACCCCCTTAGGGCGGGACAACAGCTTGCAGGACCTTTCTGCCAAACGTCTGATCATTAGCAGATGCGAGGTCCAGCCTGTAATGTTTCACGAATGTGTGAAAACTTGACCATGTTGCGGCCTTGCAAAATTTGTTCAGGGGTGGCACCAGCTCTTTCTGCCCAAGTGGCTGCTAGTGCTCTTGTTGAGTGTGCACAAATTCCTGCTGGTGGAGACACACCTGCATGCGAATAAGCCTCTGAAATGGATAGTTTCAGCCACCTTGCTAAAGAAACCTTAAAAGCCTGGCAACCCTTTCTGTTGTCCGAAAATAGCACAAACAGTGAATCTGAACGTCTAAAGAGCTTTGTTCTTTCCAAGTAACATAACAAAGTCCTTCTGACTTCCAACATGTGGAAACAAGTCTCCTTCTCCCCTGCTGGGTTAGGGCAATAGGTTGGAAGTACAATGTCCTGAACCCGATTCTGTACTGAAGCTACCTTTGGTAAGAATTTCTGGTCTGTCCTAAGTATAATCCTATCTGGAAAAATAGACAAATAGGGTTCCTTAATTGATAAAGTGTTAAGCTCACTGATCCTGCTTGCAGAGACAATGGCAATCAGAAACAGACTTAAAACGTGAGATATCTGAGTGGCGCTTCTTCCAAAGGCTCAAAGGGACTCTTTGTTAGAGACTGAAGGACTATCGACAGATCCCTTTTAGGAAAAAAAACTTAAGCGGTGCTGGTCTGGATCTTGTAAGAGCTCTAAAGAATCTGGTTACCAACGGATTCGAGGCCACAGATTTTTCTAAGAACACTGCTAGCGCAGTAACCTGCCCCTTCAGGGTACTAACTGCTAGCCCCTGGTCAGCTCCAACTTGTAAGAATTCTAGAATGGTAACAAGACTCCCTGGGTCCTGGGCAGATAAATTACACCATGTATTATAAACCTTCCAGACCTTGGAATAAATGTCCCTAGTCACTAGGGATGAGCCGAACACCCCCCTGTTCGGTTCGCACCAGAACTTGCGAACAGGCAAAAAATTTGTTCGAACATGCGAACACCATTAAAGTCTATGGGACTTGAACATGAATAATCAAAAGTGCTAATTTTAAAGGCTTATATGCAAGTTATTGTCCTAAAAAGTGTTTGGGGACCTGGGTCCTGCCCCAGGGGACAAGGATCAATGCAAAAAAAAAGTTTTAAAAACGGCCGTTTTTTCTGGAGCAGTGATTTTAATAATGCTTAAAGTGAAATAAAAGTGTAATATCCCTTTAAATTTCGTACCTGGGGGGTGTCTATAGTATGCCTGTAAAGGGGCGTTAATTCCGTTAATATTAAGGAAAATTCAGAAGGAAATGGTACCGGTCATCCTAATCACACCCTTTTGGCCAAAAAGGGCCTGGTTTTCAACCGTTCTGAGAATGGCGGTCAAGCCTTATTGGCATCTGCCCCTCAGGCACGATTTACTATTACAAGGTCCCGAAAATCATCCAGGAGGTAGCCACTTTGGCGCTCACAGCCTGTTATCTGAGGAGCAGCTCCTAAAAAGCAAGGGTTTTTCCAACTGGTTGATTTCAACACTATTATCAAGTAGGAAAAAGGTGACTAGTAGGGATGAGCTTCTGTTCGCCAGTTCGCGGCAAATTCGAATGCCGCAGAAAACCCTTTAAAAGTCTATGGGAGAAATCAAAAGTGCTACTTTTAAAGGCTTATATGCATGGTATTGTCATAAAAAGTGTTTGGGGACCTGGGTCCTGCCCCAGGGGACATGGATCAATGCAAAAAAAGTTTTAAAAACGGCCGTTTTTTCGGGAGCAGTGATTTTAATAATGCTTAAAGTGAAACAATAAAAGTGTAATATCCCTTTAAATTTCATACCTGGGGAGTGTCTATAGTATGCCTGTAAAGGGGCGCATGTTTCCTGTGTTTAGAACAGTCTGACAGCAAAATGACATTTCAAAGGAAAAAAAGTCATTTAAAACTACTTGCGGCTATTAATGAATTGCCGGTCCGACAATATACATAAAACTTCATTGATAAAAATGGCATGGGAATTCCCCACAGGGGAACCCCGAACCAAAATTAAGAAAAAAAAAAAAAGACGTGGGGGGTCCCCCTAAATTCCATACCAGGCCCTCCAGGTCTGGTATGGATTTTAAGGGGAATCCCGCGCCAAAATTAAAAAAAAAAAAAAATGGTGTGGGGTCCCCCCAAAGGTCCATACCAGACCCTTATCCGAGCACTCAACCTGGCAGGCCGCAGGAAAAGTGGGGGCGAGAGAGCGCCCCCCTCTCCTGAACCGTACCAGGCCACATGCCCTCAACATTGGGAGGGTGCTTTGGGGTAGCCCCCCAAAGCACCTTGTCCCCATGTTGATGGGGACAAGGGCCTCATCCCCACAACCCTTGACCAGGGGGCTTATCGGAATCTGGAAGCCCCCTTTAACAAGGGGACCCCCAGAACCCGCCCCCCCCGTGTGAAATGGTAAGGGGGTACTTACCATTTCACAAAAAACTGTCAAGAATGTTAAAAATGACAGACAGTTTTTGACAATTCCTTTATTTAAGTGCTTCTTCTTTCTTCAATATCCTATCTTCCCTCAGTTTTCTTCCTCCATCTTCTTCTTCTCTTCTCCGCATCCATGAGGGCATGGAGGGAGGCTCCCGCTGTGTGACGCTTCTCCTCTGACGGTTCTTAAATAACGGGGGGCGGGGCTACCCGGTGACCCCGCCCCCCTCTGACGCACGGGGACTTGATGGGGACTTCCCTGTGGCATTCCCCGTGACGTCAGAGGGGGGTGGGCTCCCCCGTTACATAACCCTGCCCTCTTCTGACATCACGGGGAATGTCACAGGGAAGTCCCCGTGCGTCAGAGGAGGGCAGGGTCACCGGGTGGCCCCGCCCCCCCTTATTTAAGAACCGTCAGAAGAGGAGAAGCGTCACACAGCGGGAGCCTGCCTCCATGCCATCATGGATGCGGAGCGGCCCGACAAGAAGATGAAGAGAAGAAGATGAAGAGAAAAAGATGAAGAAAGAAGCGTCACACAGCGGGAGCCTCCCTCTATGCCATCATGGATACGGAGCGGCCCGAGTAGAAGAAGATAAGAAGACGCCGCGGAGGAGATGCCGGACGAGAACACCGGAGGAAGAACCAGAAGAAGATGGAGGAAGAAACCGAAGGAAGATAGAAAGAAGAAGCATTTAAATAAAGGAATTGTCAAAAACTGTCCCTTGTCATTTTTAACATTGACAGTTTTTTTGTGAAATGGTAGGGGTACTTTTGTATCCCCTTACCATTTCACACGGGGGGGAGGGCCGGGAGCTGGGGGTCCCCTTGTTAAAGGGGGCTTCCAGATTCCGATAAGCCCCCCCAACCGCAGACCCCCACAACCACCGGGCAAGGGTTGTGGGGATGAGGCCTTGTCCCCATCAACATGGGGGGGGGCAAGAGAGCGCCCCCCTCCTGAACCGTACCAGGCCACATACCCCAAAGCACCCTCCCAATGTTGAGGGCATGTGGCCTGGTACGGTTCAGGAGGGGGGGCACTCTCTCGCTCCCCCTCTTTTCCTGCAGCGTGCCAGGTTGCACGCTCGGATAAGGGTCTGGTATGGATTTTTGGGGGGACCCCATGCCGTGTTTTTTTAATTGTGGCGCGGGGTTCCCCTTAAGATCCATACCAGACCTGAAGGGTCTGGTATAGATTTTAAGGGGGGACCCCACGCCATTTTTTTAAAAACATTTTGGCCGGGGTTCCCCTTAATATGAAGAGCCTGGTATGGAATTTAGGGGGACCCCCCCGTCTTTTTTTTTTTTTTATTTTAGTTCGGGGGTTCCCCTGTGGGAAATTCCCATGCCGTTTTTATCAATGAAGTTTTATGTGTATTGTCGGACCGGCAATTCATTAATTGCCGCGAGTAGTTTTAAATGACTTTTTTTCCTTTGAAATGTCATTTTGCTGTCAGACTGTTCTAAACACGGCAAACATGCGCCCCTTTACAGGCATACTATAGACACCCCCCAGGTACGAAATTTAATGGGATATTACACTTTTATTTTTTCACTTTAAGCATTATTAAAATCACTGCTCCCGAAAAAACGGCCGTTTTTAAAACTTTTTTTTGCAGTGATCCATGTCCCCTGGGGCAGGACCCAGGTCCCCAAACACTTTTTTTATGACAATACCATGCATATAAGCCTTTAAAAAGTAGTACTTTTGATTTCTCCCATAGACTTTTAAAGGGTGTTCCGCGGCATTCGAATTTGCCGCGAACACCCCAAATTGTTCGCTGTTTGGCAAATTGGCGAACAGCCGATGTTCGAGTCGAACATGAGTTCGACTTGAACTCGAAGCTCATCCCTACTAGTCACCTTTTTCCTACTTGATAATAGTGTTGAAGTCAACCAGTTGGAAAAACCCTTGCTTTTTAGGAGCTGCTCCTCAGATACCCGGCTGTGAGCGCCAAAGTGGCTACCTCTGGATGATTTACGGGACCTTGTAATAGTAAATCGTGCCCGAGGGGCAGATGCCAATAAGGCTTGACCGCCATTCTCAGCACGGTTGAAAACCAGGCCCTTCTTGGCCAAAAGGGCGTGATTAGGATGACCGGTACCATTTCCTTCTGAATTTTCCTTAATATTAACGGAATTAACTGAAATGGGAGAAAGCGTAGCAAAGATGGAATTTCCATGGATACGCCAAAGCATCATCATGATTGTTTAGGGGAAAATAAATAAATAAATATTGAGGAACCGGGGCATTCTCCTTTGAGGCGAACAGGTCTACCTCTGGCAGCCCCCATTTTTCGGCAATCATAGCGAAAACTTCTGGGTTCAGAGACCATTCTGCTTCCTGAATGGGGTTCCTGCTCAGGAAATCCGCCACCCTGTTCAGAGACCCCTTTAGGTGGACTGCTGATAGAGACAGCAAGTGTCCTTCTGCCCATCGAAGAATGTTCACAGCTAGTACCTGCAGCAATTTGCTCCTTGTACCTCCCTGCCTGTTTATATAAGCCACGGCTGTGGCATTGTCTGTTAGTATCTGAACATGCTGTGCTTGAAGATCCTGAGCAAATGACTTCAGAGCCAAGTCGATCACCTTGAGCTCTCTCCAGTTTCAGGACTTTGTTGCCTCTTTCCTGAGTGAAACCCTTTCCTAGGTGGGCCAACCCCAGGAACTGGCATTGGTTGTCAGTCTTTTCTCGATCGGAAAAGCCCAGACTAACCCCTCCGACAGGATATCCTGCCTCTTCCACCACCATAGTGACCTCTTCACCTGAGTTGGAATTTTTACCTCTGATTCTAGGGATTCCAAATTGTGATCCCAAGATTTCAGAAGAAAGGCCTGCAGCCGTCTGAAGTGTAGCCTTGCCCACTGAACAGCCGGCATTGATGAAGTCAGAACACCTAGAACACCTCAGAACACCTAGAGCTGACATGACCTGTCTTACCGTTAGATGCTGATTGGTCTGCAGTAAAGACACTGTATCCTGAATTTTTTCCTTCTTCTCTGAAGGAAGAAAGATCTTTTGATCTACAGAATTTATTACATACCCTAGAAACCGAATCTCCTGAGATGGGTCTAGGGAAGATTTTTGGAGATTTAGAATCCATCCGAGAGACTCCAGATGGCTGCATGCTCTGCCTAAATTGCTCTGCAATTCCTCCCTTGAGGGGGCGAAAAATAGCAGATCGTCTAAATAAGGAATTACTGCGATTCCTTGAAGACGAAGCGGAGCTAGGGCCTCTGCCATCACCTTGGTGAAAATTCGGGGTGCGGATGATAGCCCGAAAAGGTAAGGCTCTGAATTGTAGAAGCTGAATCCTGCCTTCCATCCTTACCGCCAACCTGAGATACCTCTGGGACGGGGACGATATTGGAATATGCAGGTATGCATCTTTTAAATCCACTGACATCATGAAGCAACCTGGAGTCAGTAGATTTCTGACAGTGAAAATTGAGTCCATCTTGAACCTTCTGTATTTGATGGCTATGTTTAGTGGCTTTAGATTGAGAATTAATCAAAATTTTCCTGTCGGCTTCTTTACCAGGAAGACATGAGAATAGAACCCCTCCTGCTGTTCTTTTAGTGGCACTGGGATTACTACACCCTGCTGCATCAGTTCCTTGAGAGAGGACTTCATGGCCGGGGCCCTTACTGGATCTCGAGGGGTATTTGTTATTAGGAACCTTCCTGGGGGGCTTCTGGAAAACTCGAGAATATAGCCCTACAAGAGAGTGGTCAGAATAAACGGATTTGAAGTTATCCCTGACCACTGCGGAAGAAACTCTCGTAATCTTACGCCGACCCGCAGGGATGAGTCATTGCGATTTCTCGGTCTGTGAAGGAGGACGGAAGAGAATTCCGCCTTTACCCCTCGCTTTTTGTGCGGACCAATTTTTCTTCCTCCCCTGAAACTTGCTCTCCTGCTCCTCAGCTTTTTTTAGGTTGAAAAAGACGTTTTGGGACCTACTTTTTCTTTTTGACCGAGAAGGACCTCTTTTTATCGACAGTTCTGTCTAGGATATTGTAACGGAACGTCCCACACTCTGCTTGACTGCTTCCGTCAGTATACCACTTCCTTGTAGTCTGGATACAGATATCAGATATTCCAATCGCTCTCAAGCATAAAACAAGGCGAGACTTGCTTAGATGCTATCATGGACTATTTTTATTTAGAATCAAAATTACAAGACTTTATATGCCGTTGGAACCTCCTCTAACAATACAACTGTAACCTAATTAACATGAGCTAGTTTATTAAATCATTTACCCAGACTAGGTGACTATTCAGTACACATTACCATAACCATCAACACAGGTTTAATTAGAACAACCAACAATGTGTGGAATACCCTTAGAACCTGTGGTAAGCCAGACTAAACTCATTTACATTAAACACATTATAGCAGAGAACAAGACAGGTAGTTGGAGTTGATGACACCAGCATCTCCTCACAGTATGTGTCCCAACAGTATGAATCAGTCTTATCAGCAGGGGACTGCTGGAGGAATCCCCCTCCCTCTACAGGGACACATCCCAAATGACCACAGCAAAGAGTCCACAACAGCATCAAACATACAATATATACATATATACACGACTGAGTCCGATTAGTACAGTTCAGACTGGATTTCTAATTTACCTCACAAAGAGTATCGTTCCCTTGAAAATCCAGGGCCCATAATCAAAAGGCAAGAGGATTGCATTCAGTCCTCTCCAACAGCCTCTGTCCCGGCTAGGTCTGTCACAGATATTATCTAGATCAGGGCAAAAAAGAAGGTCACCTGAAAAAGGAATACCACAAAGCTTGCTTGTTGAAGCTGTATCACCTGGCCAGGTTTTTAGCCATAAAGCTCTTCTTGCAGCATTTGTCAAAGCTGCTGACCTAGCCGACACTTTGATTGCTACAGCCAAAGCATCCGCAATATAAGCAACTGCCAAGATCAGGGTAGCAAAAGGAGTCTATGATCTCCTGCTTAGGGGAATCTGCCACTATATGTGATCTAAGTTGACTCACCCAGTATTCCAGATTCCTGGCTACACATGTTATGGCCATTGCTGGCTTCAAATTGCTCATGATTGATTGCCATGATCTCTTAAGTAAAAGATCCCTGCGTTTGTCCATCGGATCCTTCAGAACCCCCATGTCTTCAAAAGACAGGTCTGTGGATCTTGAGACCTGGGAAAATGCAGCATCCAACCTGGGCACCTTATTCCACACCGCAGAAGGGTCCTCCTTGAACGGAAAATGCCTTTTGTGGGCTTTGGAAAAAAGGGTTTTCTCTCTGGATCTTGCCATTCCTTAGTAATGGCGTCAGAAATGACCAAATGGACCGGGAATGTTCGCCCCTTAGGTTCGTTTAACCCCGCATACATGCAGTCATGAAGAGATAATTCCTTCTTTTCCTCACTTAAGCCAAGCGTAACATGAATAGCTTTAAGGAGCCCGTCTACCTCTTCTAGGGATAGCTTAAATTTGGAAGGGGCCACCTCAGCCCCCTCTTCCAAATCTTTAACAGAAGGAGCAGGGGACTGCTCTTCCCTGGTTGAAGGATCTTCAAGTAAAGCTTCCATCACCGGGATAGAAAGGGAACCCTTGGAAGACTCAGAAGTGGATGGCTGACTAGCAGCTGGATTAACTAAAGAGTCATGAAAAGTTTGAATCGTGGCATATAGTTCCTTCTTTACAGAGGCAACCAGGTCATCACAAACCGCAGCTGATTGCTGACTAAAGAAGCGATGCAAGAAATGCACAGGGCTTTTTTACAATTTTCTCCCATTTTGGCCCTGCAAGAAGGACATCTCTTTTTTGGGTCAGAGCTTTTAGACTGTGAGAAAAGACAAAAAAGGGAAAAAAACCAGGGGACATTTTAGTGAGACACAGTCTCTGCTTCACAAGGATCACCCACAGGTGCACTAAGAAGAAACCAGTCAGCCTCTAGTGCCCAGAAGGGCCCCTTGCCACTAGGGGGGAGAAAAAAAAAAAAGAGATAGACCCAACACCAGGTAAAGGATAAAGGCAGACTTTAACCGCTGCTCCTACCTGAGCTTTGCTGGCGCCTGTGCCCATCGCTGCAGAGGCTGTCTCCTCCATGTCTGGTGTGCAGCTTTCCACTCGTGGCTTCACGCGCTGCTTCCAGATTGCCATAATGCATCTGCACCGGATGCAGAAATAGGCGCCAGCTCCTGTCCTCCCTCCTCCCCCTTGCGTCCACACCGGAAATGACGATTTTGCTGACCCAGTGACCCGCTCTGTCATTTCCGGCACGACCGCCGGCAAATATGGCACGCGCGCAGCCGCTTCCTAGGACCGTGCGGGCCACCGAATCTTCGGCTCTCACCGAGCACTAGGAGGAAAAGAGGAGCCCGATTGCTACCACTGCTAATACTTGAGTAGGCCGGGAGGACAGCGGGTCTCTAGAGGAGGAAAAAGAAGAAAGCCCCGTCTCTCAGGAGCACCCAAGAGATATTGACTCCCCTCCCAAAAGATGTTCCCTCCGGGCCAGAGGAAACACAAAAACTGAGGTATGGTAGGGAGGTGCCTCCCTTTAAAGTTCTAGAGGAAGAAGGTGTTTCCTATGGTCCGGTTGCAGGAGTCACTTTCTCTCAGGTGCTGTCATAAAAGACGCCTTGGGAAAATTGAATAGATAGATATTGCATAGAGAATACGACCCTGGTTTCTTTCTATGTGATTGTTTTTGTCTTTTTTCTTGTTTTGTAAGAAAATATTCTATTTTATCAAATTCGTTGTGATACCATAAGTTCATTGTAATAAGCACCCACAAAGTCCCATATTCCCAATATGTTTTTTTTTTTGTTCTTTCTTAACCACTTCAATACCCGGCCATAGTCAAATGACGTCCACAGATGGGATCTCCCATCCTGGGTGGACGTCATATGACGGCCTCGGCTTTCCGCCGCTACTGCGGGCCCCCGGGGGCCCGCAGAGCGGCGATCAGGGTACCGTTGTGTCCACCAGGACACAGCCGTTCCCCGATGGGGGTATTGAAGTGGTGGCGGCGGAGCGTCGGTAACGGCGGATCTGTCAATGCAGAGCGGCATTGGGAAGCGGCGTGTATCGTCTCTTCCAGCGGTTCCGGTGACTACAGAGCGGTGATCGGGCTGAGGCTTTTCCCCTGGATATAGCTCAGCCCCGATCACTGTAGCCAATGACATGGCTCTTCATCACATGACCGGCTGTGTCCAATCACAGCCGGTCACTAATGTAAACAGCACAAACACTGTCAGTAACTGCTGTTGCTGGGCTCTTCTCCTCACACACCGATCCAGTGTGAGGAGAAGAGATCAGCTAACAGTGAGTTACCTAATATATGTACTACTGTGCCCAGATCGCCCCTCCTAAATAAAAAGAGTACCTGTCACCTCAGAGTACCTGTCACCTCAGAGTACCTGTCATCTCAAAGTACCTGTCATCTCAAAGTACCTGTCATCTCAGAGTACCTGTCATCTCAAAGTACCTGTCCATCAGGAGTACCCGCCACCTCACCACCTGCCACCAGAGTACCCGCCACCTCACCACCTGCCACCAGAGTACCCGCCACCTCACCACCTGCCACCAGAGTATCCTCCACCTCATCACCTGCCACCAGAGTACTTGCCATCAGAGTACCCGCCACCTCACCACCAGAGTACCTGCCACCTCACCACCGGCCACCAGAGTACCTGTCATCTCAGAGTACCTGTCATCTCAGAGTACCTGTCATCTCAGAGTACCTGTCATCTCAGAGTAACTGTCACCTCAGAGTACCTGTCATCTCAGAGTACCTGTCATCTCAGAGTACCTGTCCATCAGGAGTACCCACCACCTCACCACCTGCCACCAGAGTACCCGCCACCTCATCACCTGCCACCAGAGTACCCGCCACCTCATCACCTGCCACCTCACCACCAGAGTACCTGCCGCCTCACCACCGGCCACCAGAGTACCCGCCACCTCATCACCTGCCACCAGAGTACCTGCCACCTCACCACCTGCCACCAGAGTACATACAGCCAGTCAGCCACTATGTCCAGAAATATGTACACCCCAGAAGAGGCATACCAAATACTGAGTCTGACCGATGAGAGCAACGGGGAGCTCTCACCGCTCAGTTCAGATTCTGGTTCTGATTTGCAATATGAGCCCCCCGAAGACAGCACATCAGGATCCGAATCAGAGGAGGAAGTAGTCCGTCCAAAAAGACGATGGTCTGAACACCAGGCAGCTACCAGCAGTGCCAGCGTCGGTAGACCCCAGGAAGAGGGTCCCAGTACAAGCGCTGCTAGACCCCAGGAGGAAAGGCCCAGCACAAGTGGACGCCAAAGAAGTAGGGCCCAAACCCATCTTCCAGATTCCTTGGCAAACCCATTGTGGCTGCCTTCTACCACAGGGTCAGCCACGATCCCCCCTTTTACAGCACAGCCGGGTGTGCAGGTCAACACTGCAGGATTTTCACAAATGGATTTTTTAAATTTATTTTTCCCTAACGAATTATTTCAAGGCATCGTGGACCAAACTAATCTCTTTGCCCAACAAGTCATTGCAACCAACCCCAGCTCCAGCTATGCCCGCCCTTTTGAATGGAGGCCCCTAACAGTAGTGGAGCTTAAATTGTTTTTAGGCCTAACCCTCAACATGGGGCTTACAAAAAAAAAAAAATGAAATTCATAAGTATTGGTCGACCAAACCCATCCACCATATGCCAGTTTTTTCATCAGCCATGTCCAGGTCCCGATACGAAATCATAATGCGCTTCTTGCATTTCAATGACAACTCACAGTGCCCCCCCCTGAAATCACCCAAACTTTGACAAATTATATAAAGTTCGCCCCCTAATTAATTTTTTTTCCCAGAAGTTTGCCGAAGTTTATGTCCCTGAAAAAAACATATCTGTGGACGAATCCCTGGTGCATTTCACAAACTTTGGCCTGTGGTACAACAAGAAAAAACCAAAAGGGCTTCCCACAGTGTCTTGTCACCAAAAACATTCAAAGGGGGGAATCGACAAGCTTGAGGAACAAAGAAGTGTTGGCTGTGAAGTGGAGGGATAGAAAAGACGTGTACATCATGTCCACCATCCACGATGACACCACGGTGGAACTTCACAGAAGACGCGGTACCGTTCGCAAGCCTACCTGTATCACTGAGTACAATAAACACATGGGGGGGGGTGGATTTAAACGATCAGTTGTTGCAGCCCTATCTTTCAACAAGAAAATCCTTATTCTGGTACAAAAGAGTCGCAATTTACTTTTTTTCATTTGGCCCTTTTAAATTCTTTCAAAATCTACCAAAAATCAACAGAAACACCCACCACCTTCATAAAGTTTATTGAAGACATTGTCACTGCCCTGATTTATCAGCAAGTATCCCCCCCAGAAAGCATTCGCTCCGATTCTGTCAGCAGACTACATGAGCGCCATTTCCCGGACCATATTCCACCAACAGGATCCGGAAGACGACGCCAAACAAAATGTCGGGTGTGCACCAAAAAAGGAATTAGGAAAGATACCAGCTTCCATTGTACCTACTGTTCCTCCCAACCTGGCCTTTGCATCGGAGAATGCTTCAGGCGATATCACACTCTGGAAAATTATTAGTCCATATTTCTAATACTGCAATTTCCCCGTTTTTAATTTCTGTCCTGAATATTTCCCTTCCTCAACCAACCATATCATTGCCTTCTATGTGAACCGACCCTGGCCTGTTTCTCGACTCTGCCTCTGCCTACCATCTGCATTGTTTTTCCGCCATGTTTTTGCCTTTCACGTGAACTGACCCTGGACTGTATCGACTATGCTTCTGCCTACCGTCTATTTCTGCCTTTTACCTGCACTGACCTCAGGCCTGTTGACCATGTTTTTGCCTGCCCCTTGGATTGATCTTTCACCCTGCCACACAGGGGTCTCACATATGTGAGGGGCTCCAGAATAGTGTTCGGAGTTCAGAAAACCAGTTTTTGGTTTTCTGTGTTCCCACAACAGGGTCTGGTTGCCCGGAGGCTTCAAAGCGATTTGGGTGGGAGAAGCCTCTACCCCTGTCCCCATTCTTTCCTGACCGATGCCCTAAGCTTGATGGTACTGCCTGCTCCCTGGACAAATACTCTGGATGTGCTGACCATACCTCTGCCTGCTGCATGTACTAACTATGGATAGTATTCCTGCCTGCTGCATGGATGATACTTTGATCCTTTTGCTGCTGCTGACCACATCCCTGCCTGCTATCTGGACTAATGCTTTGGCTGTGCTGACATCTCTACCTGTACTGACTATTTCTGCCTGCTGCCTGTTTTGCTGTCGCTGTCCACGTTCCTGCCTGCTGCCTGGACCGATGCTCTTCTCTGTGGACCACTGCACTACTAAAACTGCAGGTAATCTTTTCTTTACCCTTTACTCAGCAGAATGTATTTTGGTTTGTAATTGGTATGTACAGTACATGCTATGTGTTAGAAATATGAAGGGCCTTCAACAATGTGATAGGTTGGCAGGAATGTGTGTGTAATGTATGCTCCTAGAACAACTGAAAGTGCTACTTGGATGTTGGGCCTCTGTATGTGGCCAGACTATGTAAAAGTCTCACACATGTGGTATCGCCATACTCAGGAGGAGTAGCAGAATGTATTTTGGGGTGTCATTTTTGCTATGTAAATGCTATGTGTTGGAAATATCTTATGAATAGACAACTTTGTGTAATAAAAAAAAAAAATGCATTTTCATTTTTTTCCCAGTTTCCAAAAACTTCGGGAAAAAAATGAACCATTCAAAAGACTAATTATGCCTCATGGATTATACGTTGGGGTGTTAGCTTTCCAAAATGGGGTCATTTTGTGGGTGTTTCCATTGTCCTGGTGCTCCAGGGCCTTCAAAATTGTAATAGGTGGTTGAGAAATGAGATGTGTAATTTATGCTCCTAGAATGCCTGAAGCTGCTACTTCAATGCTGGGCCTCTGTATGTGGCCAGGCTGTGTAAAAGTCTCACACATTTGGTATCGCCATACTCAGGAGGAGTAGCAGAATGTATTTTGTGGTGTCATTTTTGCTATGTACATGCTATGTGTTGGAAATATCTAATGAATGGACAACTTTGTGTAAAAAAAAAAAAAAATGCGTTTTCATTTTTTTCCCACAGTTTCCAAAAACTTCGGGAAAAAAAATTAACCATTCAAAAAAACGAATTATGCCTCATAGATTATACGTTGGGGTGTTAGCTTTCCAAAATGGGGTCATTTTGTGGGAGTTTCCGTTGACCTGGTGCTCCAGGGCCTTCAAAAGTGTGATAGGTTGTCATCAAATGAGATGTGCAATTTATGCTCGTAAAACGCCTGACAGTGCTAGTTGGATGTTAGACCTCTGTATGTGGCCAGGCTGTGTAAAAGTCTCACACATGTGGTATCACTATACTCAGGAGGAGTAGCAGAATGTGTTTTGGGGTGTCATTGCAAGTATGCATGTGCTGTGTGAGAGAAATAACTTGTTATTATGACAATTTTGTGCAAACAAAAAAAAAAAAATTTCCAAGAATTGTGGGAAAAAAATTACAACTTCAAAAAACTCACCATGCCTCTTACTAAATACCTTGGAATGTCTGCTTTCCAAAAAGGGGTAATTTGGGGGGTATTTGTACTTTCCTGGCTTGTTAGGGCCTCAAGAAATGAGATAGGCCTTCAGTACATCAGGTGTGATCAGATGTGATCATTTTTCAATGATTTGCACCATAGCTTGTAGACTAACTTTCACAGAGACCAAATAATATACACTAATTTGGGTTATTTTTACTAAAGATATGTAGCAGTATACATTTTGGCCCAAATTTATGAAGAAAAATTACTTATTTGCAAAATGTTACAATAGGAACTAAAAAAAAAAAAAAAGTGTTTTTTTTTTCAAAAATGTCTCTTTTTTCACTTATATTGCAAAAAATAAAAAAAACAGCAGTGATTAAATACCACCAAAAGAAAGCTATGTTTGTGAGAAAAAAATGATAAAAATTTGGTTTGGGTACAGTGTATCATGACTGAGTAATTGTCATTCAAAGTGTGAGAGCGCTGAAAGCTAAAAATTGGTCTGGGAAGGAAGGGTGTATAAAATCCCTGTATTGAAGTGCTTAAAGGGACGATGGTGCCAAATTAACCACTTCAGCCCCGGAAAATTTGGCTGCTGAATGACCAGGCCATTTTTGTCGATTTGGCACTGCGTCGCTTTAACTGACAATTGCACGTGCAACGCTGCACCCAAACAAAATTGACGTCCTTTTTTTTCCCCCACAAATAGAGCTTTCTTTTGGTGGTATTTGATCCTCTCTGCTGGGTTTTTTGCGCTATAAACAAAAAAAAAAGGGCAACAATTTTGAAAAAAAAACACAATATCTTGTACTTTTTTGCTATAATAAATATCCCCATTTTTTTTTTTAAAAAGCAAATTTTTCTCAGTTTAGGCCAATATGTATTCTTCTACATATTTTTGGTATATAAAAAAAAAAAAAAAATAGCAATAAGTGTATATCGATTGGTATGCACAAAAGCTATAGCGTCTACAAAATAGGGGATAGATTTATAGCATTTTTATTATTTTTTTTACTAGTAATAGCGGCGATCTGTGATTTTTATTGGGCCTGCGACATTATGGCGGGCACACCGGACACTTTTGACACATTTTTTGGGACCATTGGCATTTATACAGCAATCAGTGCTATAAAAATACACAGATTACTGTAAAAATGTCACTGGCAGGGAAGGGGTTAACACTAGGGGCAATCGAGGGGTTCCCTGTGTGTGTTTCTAACTATAGGGGAGGGGACTGACCTAGAGGAAATGACAGATTGTGAATTCCTAATCGATAGGAATCACTATCTGTCTCCTCACGGAACAGGGATTTGTGTGTTTATACACGCACGTCCCTGGTCTGCCTCTCGTGCCCGCGATCGCTCGTGGCCGGCGGTCATCGCGACCGTCAGCCACGAGCATTAGCACCCCCCGAGTGCAGTGGGCGCATGTGCGCACCTGCTATCCCGCTTAAAGGAGCTGACGTATAGCTACGATGGCTCGCGGGATCGTGCCGACCTGCCGCAGTATGACGCCAGCTGGCGGTTAACAAACTTGTGTCTTGATCACTATCAGTTTACATAGGTTTTACTTATGAGCACTGGGGGTATCTATCTTGTACCACAGTGGTTTCCTCTTCAAGGCTTCTCTGCACATGGGTAGGAACTCGGTTTCTCAAATGTTTTAAGGCATTTTTTTTGTCTAATCTTTGCGTTGCTTCTCTTAGTGTGGAGTGTTTCTACAAATTTACATTTACAACCCTAAGACCATTTTGCATGTTATGCATTGTACTTATGCATTTTGGGTGGTGTCTATCCTGCTTCCCACTGTTATACTACTTCCATAGTTTCATGTGTAGATTGTTTATGTTACTGCATTTATGTAGTGTGTGTGCGTGTCGTGCATCCTTGTGCTACAACAAATGTTGGTACAGGGGTAGAACCATATTTTTGCATGGGCAGCACAGTGGCTTGGTGGTTAGAACTTCTGCCTAGCAGCACTAGGGTCATCGGTTCAAATCCAACCATGACATCAGAGAGTCCTGCATGTTCTGCAAGTGGTGCTACAAGCCATGGCTAGCCAAGGCAGACCATTAGGGCAGCAACTTGGTTGCGTGCCTCCTCGGCCACTGCACATAAAGCCCTGACAAATACAGCCAGCAGCAGCGCCTCTTCATCTTCAGCCATGGATGCGATAAGTGAGGTGGTAGTGGCTGCAAGCATGAATACATGCGTGTGCATGTACTCCAATTTTTAGAAAGAGGGGGGACATTTGGAAGCTTGTTAGAGTGGATTTTTAGCATTCCCTAATATTCCTGAAGTATTATAGTCATGTCAGCATTTTAGGCCAACACCCTACTGCTTAGTCATTTCAATTGGCAGTAGGTAAGACTAGTTAGACTTCCTGCCAACTCTGTTTCCATGAGTCCTCCAGGACAGCCAGATCCTGGTTTAAAACTGACCAGTTCAGCAAAGAGACTTCCTTTTTAAGTCTACTTAGTGATGCGTCTGTGTTGGAGGAGCCGTCTATATCTCATGAGCTGTCCTGGAAGACTCATGGAAAACAGTTACCGGTAAGTCTAACTTCAGTTTCTCCAACTGTCATATTTTGTCTTCCACCCTCCCCATTCCCGCCTCCCATGTGTCAGCGACAACCTGACCAGCCAGGACATTGATGGGACAGTTGAGCCTCCTCTGGAATCCAATGACCACAAGTTGAATCCAATCCCAAGACTACATGCCAGCCCAACGATAGGGAAGGAAGGACATTCTGTTTGATAGAGCCAGAGAACGCAGGCACTAGAGAAGAAGGCCCGTTCCAGGTGAATGCAAATGTCCAAGAAAGCAGAAGACCTGTTCCATTTGGACAGAATTGCCTACTGCAGTGTTCTTGCATGGAACTGAACATACGGAACAGCCCACAACTAGCCTGCAAAAATGCAGAGCGGGCTGCTTGAAATTCAAAGGCTTCTGGACTGCTGCCAGAGTTCCTGTAGTTTATCCAATGGGAGGGAACACCTTGGCCTGCTACAAAATATCGAGGACCAACCCCAGACACTCCAAGCACTTGGATGGGTTCAAACACAGGCTTCCAGAGAGTCGGGACGCCCTCAAAGCATGGTGATCTTCCCACTGTTTAGCAGGGGGCAAGCGAGACTCCACATGCAGGAGCAAGTCGTGCAGGTAGCCGAGTACGGCAAGCAAAACGAAGGGCAGCACCACCACTTGGTAATGAGCGTCCATGCTTATGTCCCACGCGGATAGGAAAGTGCAGGTTAGCATCCTTGATGTCTATAGGCACCAGAGAAAAAAAAAAAAAAAAAACTTGGTGAACGGAGGCCATGGCCGATCGAATGAATTCCAGTCTGAACTTAGGAACCCGCACAAAGACATACAGGCCTTTGAAGTCCAGGATCGGGTCAACCCCATCCATCGTGGGAACTGCAAACAGATTGGTGTAGAAACCCCAGAATATACTCCACCTCTGACACTGGAATGACCACTCCTTGAAGGAGCAGAATCTGTACAGCCCCATATAGGGCCCGCAGACATAACGGCAAAAGCCTCAGATTGGAGCAAAAAACCTGACTGGCGGCCAGGAATGAAATTCTAGTTTGTAGCCTCTCAGGTGAATAAGAAGGAAATTCTACCACGTGGCCAGACCTCAGTGAAGCCTCTGAGTGCAGTGAGAACAAAATCCAAAGCTACAGCAAAACGCCATCCCTGCTGTGGTCAGTATTAGGAAGGAAAGAAAAAACCCACTTGCCTTGAGGAGCTGCATAACATCCAAGGCAGTAACTCAGGGAATACTTCTGGCAGGGACAACAAGCCTTGCAGGGGCCTGGTCATCAGCCAGCACTCAAGCCACAATACCCACCGAGGTACACCCGTGAATGGAGAACTTGAGGGGGAGCAGCAGTAACAGGTCCTGTGCCAAGTAGTCAAGGTGTGCAGCGTAGGGAAACTCCCAACAGATCTACAGCATCCGTCGCTGGTCATAGCCCCAAGATATCCCTGTAGGACCATGGGGAAGAACGCAAAAAAAGAAAGATTAAGGTCTGGTGTGACCCCTCTGACACCTCCATCCCTAATAGTGCACAAAAAAACAAGAAAAATAGCCCTGGGACTTTAGATGAGGTGAGAGGGGTTTGGCCAATGTCCACAGCGAACACTGAGACCAAATCAATTTATTCATTTCAAAATGTTATGTAACGGAGCGGTAACAACAATGATTGTGAGTTACCAGGCATAATAGCCAATGTACACAACACAGATGAACGTAAATATACAAAGATTTATTACAAATGTTATACATCAATGAGCAACAATAAAACTTGAAAGTTGCTGGGTCAGTAAATACACATACAAAATAAGATGATAAAATGTACATACATGTGGACAGGGAAGTATGTGAACATAATGCAGACATCAATAATACCCAGCATGTACCGGCATAAAACAAGCATCAATAAAGCCCTATGCATTTCGCGAGACCCTGCTCGCTTCTTCAGGGGGGGATGCATGAATGTTGTATCGAAGTCTGAGATAAATCGCCAAACGCTGGATATCAAGATGGCAGCAGTGTGATGCATCCAACTCGGGAGCTGAGGAGGCGGAACAAAACAAAGGCCACAATAGGGGAACATCCGGAGGATCAGCATGGTCTGGAAAGGGGTATTTCTCACTGCGGTCTCCACTTAGCCCCTTAAAATTGTGTCTGGAAAATGTCTCAATGGAGTGAAAAACATCCAATGGTTGTCAGTTTGTTCTTAGAGATGTGACCGCTCTATCCAATCGCCAAGTAGTGAATCAGAATCCCAGCCGTGCTGAATGTCCAGATATACCCACAAGACCCCGAAGGCTACGCCCCCAGCGTCATGTACGGGCGGTGACGCATGGGCGTCCAAAAGACACCCACCATCAAAGGGGGGTGCACAGATGCCTAATGGGGAAGAACGCAGGGAAAACAGAAGATGCATTTACTCCAGAGGGGCCACGAGGCTCAGCTGGCACCCAGAGGCAACAAGGTGGGTGTAAAACCACCTGCAGCCACCATCGATGGTCTTGACACACCCACAGGCAGGCCAAAGGAAAAACAGGAAGGCAGTTGCCCACGGGCTGCCATAGATCCGTTGGCCAGGGAAACATGTCCCTGGTCCCAACAAACTAGTAGGAGGCACCAGCACAGCCCATCCATTTCCAGGGCCCCCCGGAGGGCTTCAGCCACCCTCCTGGAGACAGGCAGGAAGGGGGTTAATGCCCTAACCAGAAAAGGTGTAGCACAGCTCAGCCAGCACCAACCCCCTTAGCTCTGCCCACTGGCAAAAAGGTCCAGGCCACCAGGAAGAGCAGCCATGGCAGAGCAACATTGTTTTTTTTTTTTTTCTTCTTTTTAACAGTTTTGTATATAAACAGCTGTCCCCAACAAAAATAACTGCTGGCAGAGGCCACAAAAAGATGGCCATCAGCTGCAAACACCCAATTGAGGCCTCTAGTGGCCAGGGTCCACCCCCTGCCTTTTGAGGGCTCAAAAGACTTAGTTAGACTTACCAGTGATGGTATTTATGTCTAAGAGCCTTTCAGGACAACCTTGGAGAGAGCGCAGCTCTGCCCATTTTCCAGGAAGCACATGCAGCCTTTAAATCCCTCCTCTTCCACCATGGCCACACAGAAAACCACCAAATAACCACGATAGATACTTAAACCACTTCTAAGATAACAGGGAGGGTAGTAACAGTTGTCCTGAAAGGCTGTTAGACTTGGTTAGACTTACCGGTGACAGTATTTCTTTCTCAAATCACCTTTCAGGACAACCTTGGAGAGGATAACTGAGAAACTTACCCTAGGGTGGGACCACTGCCTGCAGCACCTTCCTACCGAAGGCTTGATCTGCAGAGGACAGCAGGTCCAACCTATAGTGTTGGAGAAATGTAGAGAATTTGGACTAGGTGGCAGCCTTGCGTATTTGTTCAGGCGTAGCACCGGCCCTTTTGGCCCAGGAAACTGTCGATCTCGTAAAGCGAGCAGCTATACCTGAGGGGGGTACTTCTCCCCTAGCTTTGTTGGCCTCCGATTGCCCATTTAAGCCACCTACCCAGAGTGCTCTTAGAAGCCTTCTCCCCTTTACGGGGTCCTGAGAAGATTACAAAGAGCATTTGATTTCCTAAACTCTTTGTGACTGTTAGGCAACGTAGCAGGTATCTCCTTACATCCAGTGTATGGAAAGCTTCTCCTGGATTGGCAGGAGCTGAGGAGAAAGTGGGTAAAACTTTCTTGTGAATGGTGAAAATTTGTGGAAACCTTGGGTAGAAATGCCAGGTCCGTCTGAAGGATTACCGTTCAGAAAAAATCTTCAGAGAGGGTTCTGTGACTGCCAAGGCCTGAAGCTCACTGACCCTTCTGGCTGACGTGATGGCTACCAGAAAAATTGTTTTAAGAATTTTGTAAGGATGCTTCGTGTAGGGGCTTCAAACAGAGCTTCTGTGAGACCCTGCAAAACAATAGATAGATCCCAACTGGGAAAAACTTTAAGGGCTACCGGCCTATTCCATGCAAGTGCCCTAAAATATCTCAAAATTAACACCTCTTTGGACAAAGTCTTTAAAAAAAAAAAAAATGAAAAGAGCCACCACCTGGGTTTTAAGGGTGCTGGCTGCCAGCCTCTTCTCCATTCCGTCATGGAGGAATTCTAAAACTGAAATTATACCCTTTACCTGGAAGCCTTTAGAAGAGCACCAGGAATTTAACTTTTTTCATACTTTCAGGTATATGGCCCGAGTTACTTCCTTCCTACTGGAGAGTAGGGTCTTCACTAGTTTTTCTGACAGTCCCTTGGCTTTTAGGAGGTCTTCTTCAGAAACCAAGTGGTTAGTTGTAGCCAGCCTGCTTCCAGATGGTTCAGGGACCCCTGAGTTAGTAGGTCCTTTCTGGATGGTAACCTCGAGGGAGGTTTTGCAGCCAGATTTAGCAAAGTCGTGAACCAGGGCCTTTTTGGCCAGAAGGGAGTGACCAGGATCAGATTAGTATTTTCCTCCCTGAACTTCCTGAGGAGCAGCGGTATTAGAGGGAAGGGGGGAAAAGCATAGCACAGCTGGTAATGCCAGGGATGGGCAAAAGCATCTATGCCTAAGGCCCGATCTTCCTGGTGGAGTGAGAAAAACATCTGTACTTTTGAGTTCTGCTGGCTCGTAAACAGATCTATTTGAGGTTGTCCCCATACTTTGGTGACCATCAAGAAGACTTCTTGGTTCAGACTCCACTCTGCTTCTACCACTCTTCTTCTGGTTAGTAGGTCTGCTAACAGATTCCGGGATCCCTTTAGATGGACCACTGACAGAGTGGCCACATTTCTCTCTCCCCAAGTAAGCAGCTGACTGGCTAGTGGTAAAAGAGAGCAACATTTGTGACAACAAAATACACCATAAATATAGTGTCATAACAGTCCAACAAAGATGTAAATGTGAATAAAATTATATATTGTAGAGAGTCTATGTGTATTATCTCTCCAACAACGTGCCTTCCTAAACTGCAGTGTGATTTTAATCTTGCAAAAACCAAAAGTGCTTCACCTGTAGTGTCATATAAATCTGCTCACCAGATATCTTTGGCCACTAGGTGACCACCAGGCATATAGTAGAGGGAAACCTTCCTCAAATAGCTAGAACCTTCCAGGCCATATACAGCTCCAATCGACTGTTTCCAGAAATCAATCAAGCTTCAATTCAGTCCTAGATGATGAATGGCAATTCCTCAAACTGTTACACTCTGAAGTGTAAATCCACAGCTTATCCTTAAATCTGTAAAAATGTAAAATACAGCGGATCGCAGCACAGCTGGGGGATGAGGCAGGGGCCAGTCCGTCACTCGGTGTGTGAAGCAGGAAGCGCGGCGTGCGTCTCAGCTGGGAGTGGAAGTAAAAGCTCCTGTATCAAGCGTCAATTTCAATGCATTTTGTGCTGAGGCACACGTCATCAGGAAAACGGAAACTGGCTAGCTACAAGAGTCCTTTTCTCCTGGTTCCTTCCTGTTTTAAGACATAAGCTACCGCTGTTGTATTTTCTGAGTGTACTTGCACATATTGCCCCCTGACTGCCTGTTGAAAGGCTGGGGGTCTGAGCAAAATGGCCTTCAGTTCCCACCAATTTGAGGACTTCCGGGCTTCTGCTTTGGACCAGGCACCCTGAGAGGTCTGGCCGTCCAAGTAAACTCCCCAACACCAAGCACATCTGTCGTTAGTTGTTCGTCTAGGTGAAAAAACCCAGGGGAGACTTCTTGCTAGGTTGGTCAATTCCCGCCACCACCAGAGAGCTTGTTTTACGTTTGAGGTGAGGCAGATTTGGTTTTCTAGAGGCTCTTGGTGTGACCATCTTTGTAGGATGTTCATCTGGAGAGGCCGGGAATGTAGTCTAGCCCACTGTATGGCTGGAATGGATGCCGTGAGAAGTCCCAAAACTGCCATGGCTGACTGGACTGAAACAGAAATTGGTTTGAATCTGCCACACCGCAGATTGGACTTTATCTTCTCCTGTGGGAGGAAAAATTTCTGAAGCACCGAGTTTATTTTATAGCCCTGTGCTGGCTCTGAATTAGATTTTTCTAAATTTAGGAGCCAACCTAGGTTCTTGAGGTGAGCCTGAGCCACCTGCAGATTTGTCAGAACCTGGCCTTTGGAATCTGCAAAGAATCATAGATCGTCCAGATACGGGACGACCGATATTCCTCTTAGCTTCAGAGGCTCCAGAGCTTCTATTACTTTTGTAAAGCTCCTGGGGGAGGATGAAAGTCCGAACGGCAGGGCCCTGAATTTGAGTTGCCATATTGAACTCCCCACGTTGAGAGCTAGACAGACACCGTTGGGAAGCTTAAGCTATCGGGATGTGCAAATAAGCGTCCCTTATAGCTAGGGATGCCATAAAGCAATCTGGGGTCAGTAACTTCATTATTGAATAGATCGTGTCCATCCGAAAATGTTTGTAACAAATAGATTTGTTCAGAATCTTCAAGTTCAGTATCAACCGATACTTTCCCAAGGGTTTTTTCACTAGGAAGATATGAGAATAGAAGCCCTGACCTTCCTGATGTATTGTGACTTGGATAAGGACTTCCTGTTGAATCAGATTCTGAAGCAGGTTCGTCATTACGGAAGCTTTTTCCCCGTCTTTCGGGAAAGATTTTTGATATAAAACCTGCTTGCGGGTGTTCCGAAAATTCCAAACTGTACCCCCACTGGGATGAGATTGTCACTTATTCTTACAGGGATGGTCAGAAGAGAACTCCCCCTCTTCCCTTTCCCCTCTGGAAGACCCAGCGGTACATCTGGTCCTGATTTTTGTGGGGTTGTTTAACAGCACGAAAATTCTTTGAGTGGCTGTTTCTTTTTGGAAGGAAACGCCATTTTCTTGTTGGCTGTTCTATCCAGGACCGTTTCAAGGTCTGGACTAAAAAGGTCACCTGAGAAATGTAGACCATCTAGCCGAGTTCACCAGCGCTGAAGATCTTGCGGACATCTTTACCTTGGTCTTCTCTTCAAAAGGGAAAGCTACTTTTGAGGGTTTTGTAAAAGAAAAGACCTCTCTGGCTCCTTCCACTCTTTTTTTTTAACTGCGTGCGAGAGGATCCTATGGACTGGAAACACCCTGTTTAGTCTCATCTAAACCTTAGTACATTTTGTCATGTACCAATAGTTTAAAGTTTTCCTCCTGGATCTCTAGCGTCGTGTAGATTGCTTTCAAGAGATCTACCTCCTCCAGCGATAGCTAGTGCCTTGCAAAAGTATTCACCCCCTTGGCATTTTTCATGTTTTGTTGCCTCATAACCTGGAATTAACATGGATTGTTTGAGGATTTTTTTTTTATAATTTAATTTACAGAACACGCCCACAACTTGAGGATTTTTTTTTTTTTATTGTGACACAAATAAGACAAAATAGCAGAAAACATCAATGTGCATAACTATTCACCCCCCTAAAGTCAATACTTTGGAGAGCCACCTTTTGAGGCTATCACAGCTCCAAGTCGCTTTGAATAAGTCTCTATGCGCTTGCCACATCTTACCACTGGGATTTTTGCCCATTCCTCCTTGCAAAACTGCTCCAGTGCCTTAAAGTTGGATTGTTTGTGCTTATGAACAGCAATCTTTAAGCCTGGCCACAGATTTTCTATTGCATTCAGGTCTGGGCTGACTAGGCCATGCCAACATATTTACATGTTTCCCCTTAAACCACTCAAGTGTTTCTTTAGCAGTGTGTTTGGGGTCATTGTCCTGCTGGACAGTGAAACCTCCATCCTAGCCTCAAATCATACACTGAGTGGTACAGGTTTTGCTCATGAATATCCCTGTATTTAGCACCATCCATCTTTCCCTCAAATCTGACCAGTTTCCCAGTCCCAACTGCTGAAAAACATCCCAACAGCATGATGCTGCTGCCACCATGTTTCAGTCAGAGTGTGTGATGACAGATCACGCGACACTTAGATTGCACACAGGTGGACATCATTTCACCAATTATGTGACTTCTGAAAGTAATTGGTCACACCACAGCTTTTTATGGGCTTCATAACAAAGGGGGCAAATACATACACACATGTCAATTATCAGGTTTGTTTTACGTATAGATTTTACTTCATCAACTTAGATTATTGCGTTCTGATCCATCACATATAATTCAGATTAAAGAAATAACATTGAACTAAAGGCTGTAATGTAACAAGATAGGTAAAAGCCAAGGGAGGTGAATACTTTTGCAAGGCACTGTAGAGGCCTAGCTATCTTCCTCCTCCAAATTCCTTAGGGAAGGAAGAGTACTTGTCCCCTCAGCTCCTGAGTCACCAACCTCTGCTGGTTTTAGAGGTGAATGCACAAGGGGTGGATGTTGGGGTTGAAACTGGCTTGCCGGGCTTTTGCCCAGCATAGATTTGACAGAGCTCTAAGAGATCCTAAGAAAACATCCTTGTATGGTTGGGATGTTTCCTCTTCAACAAGTTCTACACATTGCTTTTTGCCATGAATCTGAGGGGATTCTTGCAAGATGGGCATTTCTTGAGCTGGTGGAAGCCGAGGACTGACTGACACACACACTGAAACCAAAAGAGGTGGCAGGAGATCTGGGGTCCGTGACTGGGAGCACTGACAGAAGAGGTAGGACCAGAGACCGACGTGTCAGGCTGACTGGGAGAGATAGCAAGTAAGTGAAACTGGAGCACGGTGGGGGGGGTGTATGTGACAGACAGAAGGTAAAGAGGCAGGAGCAGAGCAGCAGGCTGACCAGGGGTGATTGCAGGTGCTGGCAAGCCATACAGGAGACTGACAGGTGACCGAGTACTGCTGGGTGACGGAGTACCTGGGAACACTTACTACCCAAGAGTCACTGGGAGTGCTTTTAGTACCTAGGAGTACCTGAGTGTAACCAAGTGTGATGCGGGGTGCTGTGAGGAGGGCCAAGAGGTAATTGGAGTAGCTGTAGCACCAGGGGAGAGCAGAGTACCAATAGCAAGTTCTTAATTGGCATCACCATTAGATTAGAGGGTAAATTGTCTGACAGAATTGGTGATGCCAGTCAAGGCACATACTGCTGATTGATTAGTTCAACAAGGAACGCATACAAAGGCAAATGCCGTGCGAGATGTCAGCTAGTGGTTTTTCTGGAAGCCCAGATCCTGGATCTAGAAAACAAGGTGGCAACACTGCACAGCATCAACCTGGAAAAGAGTTTGCACCTTATCCAGCAGGTGCTGGCAGGGACCAGTGTAGAGGAGGTTGGAGACATGGAGGCACAGGAGCCAGAAGGAGGTAGTTGGGTGACATCGAGGAGGGGGTAGAGGGAAGAGCACAGAGCGCTAGGGAGGCTAGTCCTGAGTCGGTACACCAACAAATATGCCAAGTTGCATGATGCTGGGGATATGAGTACTAGAGCAGGTGACCTCCCCTAGCTGTCAAAAGATGCAGGAAAGGATAGACAGGAACTCTATTATGACGCCATGCGGTTTATGCTCAGGTTTTAAACTAGGTGTTGGGGGGGGGGTTTGGAGGTAGCAATAACCAGCAGGGAGTATTAGTGATATATCCTATCCATAACATCTAATCCTAGGGTAAAGGAATTACTAAATAAAAAAAACAAAGCCTGAGAAAGTCGGGGGGGGGGGGGGGGGGGGTGACAAAACCCAGGAGAATGTTCACAAATGCCTAGTCAATAGGATAGGATTAATAGCTCAGTCTGTTTGCTGACAAAAATATGAAGGGCAATACCACAGCAGGATATAGAAACTGTACAAGAGGAGCTGAATAAAGTGAATGGCGTGGGCTACTGCATGGCAAATGAAGTTTAACATTGAAAAAATGTAAGGTAATGCGGGGGGGGGGGGGGGGGGGGGGGTAAAAATATAAAAGGGGACTGGAGGACCTAAAATTATGGAGGAAAGACTACAAGTGCTGAATTTGTTCTCCCTGGAGGAGACGCTTGAGAGGCAATATACAAAATTTTTAAATCGTGATCCCAGAGCAAGTATGAAACTTTTCAGTCCCAGGGAGTGCAAGACACAGGGCCACATGAGACTGGAAGCGCAGTTTAACCTTAAGCTGCGTAGGGGGTTTTTCACCGTCAAGGCGGTTAGGATGTGGAACTCTTCAACCATTAGTTGCATCAGCAGGAAGTAAAGGTAGTTTAAGACTCTTGGACGTGCATCTGAAAATTAACACTTTAAAGGGGGTATGGGAAATAATTCTTCTACACACCACTACACAGGTTAAACTGTTGTCTTTATTCAACCTTACCAACTATGATGGCAACAGAGGATGATGTCCATAGTCAAGATGACAAGCAATAGAGCCAATGAGCGGGCCTAGGTCCAGGCTGCCACCCACGAGTGCAAAACTGGAGGGCCAAACAGGCACCAGGAGCATCCACGCATCACCCCCCCCCCCCCCCCACCACCACCGGCATCTACTTACCAATCCAGCTGGAGTGTATGGTTAAGGCTGCCATGACAGATTCTTCTCTCCGCCAAAGTGGGGGAGCAGTCAGCCAGGGTAACACTGATGCCCGGTCATATATGTGTGCCTGTGAGACATTTAACTCGCTGGCCACCACAGTCCAGGATGGGGGCATAGTCGCGGCTGACTGAGCTAGCAGTCCAAGCATACTTGCTGGTCAGACCAGTGTGACCACTGGATTTAGATTTTCCAGCCTGTCTGTTGATAGGTCACCGCAGGCATACACAGTGCCATAACTTAGGGATAGTAAAGGCACAAAAAAAAAAAAAAAAAAAAAAAAAAAAAAAAAAACACACACCCCTCATGTTATACTAACCTCTATGCTGTTGGTTTTGCAGCAGCCCAGATCTTCTCAGATCACTTTACTGCTCCTGGCCCCTTCCTTCTATTGAGTTCCCCCTCAGCTCAGGTGCCCCCATAGAGCTGCTGGCTGAGTCAGAGCTCTGTGTATCCATTCAGACATGGGGCCTGACCTGGCCCTGCCCTCTTCCCTTGATTGGCTGACCGATTTGGGTTGTATTCAAGGCAAAATTTTATACTTGCATTTATGAAAAATTACTTGGTTTGCTATAACATTTTTGCAAATAAAAACAGTTTTCAAAAAGTCAAACAATTGGATAACAAGATAAAAAAAAGTTTATTAAAAAATAAATAAACCCCAAACACACACAAAGTTAATGAAAAAAAAAAAATATAGATTAGTTAAAACAATGCTAACAGTTCTCCATCTTGGGCATGTCAAGTGTGATCTCATCTAGGGTTGCCAGGAAAGATGGGCATGTGCTTGATGTATCTGAAAAAACAACCAAAAAAAAACACTTGAATTAATTTAGATCTAATTTTTTGCCGGTGAGAAGTGGATTACAATTCGCTTGGGATTAGACCCCAGATTTGTCAAGTTGGTAAAAGACCTTTCAATGGTCAGGCATAAAAGTGATTCAGCTACAGTGGTGGTTTACCAACTTCAAACCATTGTACGGTTATACCTGGCTGAGGTAAAACGAACACCACACTTCACTAAAGCCATATTACCAGAAAGCTAAAATAGGCATGTTGAACAAAAATCTTGCAAAAGTTGAAACTTCTTGATCGCATTCTCATGACCTACAGAATTCCTGTACCAAGCTCCAAATGCATTGTATAGCCAGGATATACACCAATCAGCCATGACACTATTGCTGTTAAGCAGGCAGGACTCCATGACACCAGACAAATACCAGACACCACCCAGGCATTTAGTTACATTGCATCATACATCCTGTTGTGTATTATATAGATTGTAGGGATCCATGTCTCCACCTAGTGGTATAAAACCCATACACTAATTAGAATGGTTATTGATGGATATTTATCCTGTTTTTTCCTATTGTAAATATATTCTTTGCTACTACAATATCAGTAATATGACTCATATCGATTTTGCAATGTCAGATATACCAGGTAGCAATATAAGCCATTAGCAATTTTTATAGTAGGCTTGACAAGAGGGATGTGCCCAAAACCTTGCCAACAGCAAGAACCTGTAGTTTCAGCCAAGAGCTCTTTTAGCAAAGAATACTGCATACAATCAGATGTGGGACCTCTCCTGCCTTTATCCAGTGCATTCACTTAATCTGTTACCCCCTACCACTGATCAGACATTAGGTTGTTGGAAATAAATTGGGACCATTACAAGGCGTTTCTGCAGAATTGGAAGAAAGTGAAGTCTAAGGAGTCTCAAATACAGTAAAAACCCCCACAAGTCTACAAAACAAAAAAAGTCTGGATGAAATTACAAAGAGGTGTATTGCAGTCAAAGTTGTTTAAACCAACCTGATTCCCAGGTAAAGGCTGGAATATCCATTGGAGCTGGCTCCTTGATTGATAATGCAAACTCATTTTCATACACAATAAGGGGAACTCCAGCAAGGTAGAGATGGCTCAGTTTGCTCCCTTGAGGAACATCAAATGTTTCAAACTCTAGGAAGAGAGAAAAAAAAAAAAATTAAAGTTACGTACCGGTAACGTCTTTTCCTGTAGTCTTTCAGGACAGCCACAATAGAGAGATAGTCTCCTCCCCTTCCTCTGGAAACACTGCGCCAGCCCATAAAATCTCTCCTCCCCTGCCAGACCTCGGTTCTTTCAAGAGTACCTCCGGCCGCTGGGGAGACACAAGAACACATTAATAACATACCAATCAATATCATTACCATATCGCGTTCTGGTCTTTAATAAGACCCCCCCAAGCTTAGGGTGGGTAACTAGGGCTGTCCTGAAAGACTACAGGAAAAGACGTTACCGGTACGTAACTTTAATTTTCCCTTTCCGTCATTTCAGGACAGCCACAATAGAGAGGATAATCGAGCACTTACCAATTAGGGTGGGACTACAGCTTGCAGAACTTTTCGCCCAAAAGACTGCTCACCTGCCGCCACCAGGTCCACTCTGTAATGTCTAACGAAAGTGGAGTAGCTGGACCATGTCGCTGCCTTGCATATTTGCTCTGGCGTTGCTCCAGCCTTCTCTGCCTGGGAAGTTGCCACTGCTCTGATGGAGTGTGCCTTTATGCCTCTAGGGACCTCCTTCCCTGCTAAGGAATATGCCTGCCCAATAGCTAATCTAAGCCACCTGGCAATCGTGCGTCGGGACGCTCTGAGACCCTTTCTGGCCCCAGAAAATAAAATAAATAGAGAATCAGACTTCCTTATTGTCTTAGTCATCTCTAGGTATTGTAAGATACACCTCCTTACATCTAAAAAATGAAATTTTAGTTCCCTTTCACCTGAAGGATTGGGACAAAACGAGGGTAGAACTATTTCCTGGCTTCTATGAAAGCCTGACGCCACCTTAGGCAAAAAGCTGGATCAGTCTTAAGGACTATCCTGTCTGGCAAAATAACACAAAAAGGAGGTCTAATTGATAACGCCTCAATTCGCTGACCCTCCTGGCAGTTGTTACTGCAACTAAAAATACTGTTTTTAGGGTAAGTTCCCTTTAACAGGCACTTGTCCAATGGCTCAAAAGGGACTTCCTGTAAGGCTCTGTAAAACCAGAGATAGGTCCCACCCGGGAAAGGGAGGACCCCTGGTAGGTCTCTGTCTTGACAGTGCCTTAAAGAATCTGACCACCCATGGATTGGTAGCCAGAGACTTCTCCAGGTAAGCACTGAGTGCTGAAACCTGACTTAAGGGTAGCTACCGATAAACCCTTGTCCGCTCCACACTGCAGGAAATTCCAACACAGCTACGGGGACTCTGCACCGAGAAGGAGTTTTCTATGCACCATTTGTTGAAAGGAGCCAGACCTTTTTGTAAATCTTACGGGTCCTCCTTTTCCTACTGTTGAGGAGGGTAGAGATCAAGCTCTCTGAAAACCCTTGGATCTTAATATACCCTCCTCAGTAGCCAGGCCGCTAATTTCCACCTGCTGCAACCTGTGGGCAGAGGACTGGACCCTGCGACAGAAGATCCTTTCGAGGTGGAAGGAAAAGGGGAGGTTCCGCTGCTAACTGACTGAGGATAGAAAACCTGCCCTTTTCGGCCAATGTGGAGCTACCAGAATAAGAGAGGTGCTCTCTAATTGAAACTTCCTCAGAACCGCCGGTAATAGTACCGGAGGAGGGAAGGCATAACATGTCCTGAAATGCCAATTCTGAGATAATGCGTCCACTCCCAGTGCTCCCTTCCCCTGCGTTTAGGGAGAAAAAACAGGGGTTTTCGCGTTGTCTTTTGAAGCGAAAAGATCCACTTCCGGGGGTCCCCATTTCTCGGATATGAGATTGAAAACCTCCCGGTTGAGGGCCCAATCTCCTTCCTTTAGACTCCTCCGGCTGAGAAAAAATGCGATTATATTCCTCTCCCCTCTCAGAAAAAACCGCTGAGAGTGAGAGAGTGTTGGACTCGGCCCAGCTTAGAATGTCTTCTGCTAGGGCCAGCAGACTTCCGCTCCTGGTGCCTCCCTGCTTGTTTATATAGGCCACGGTGGATGAGTTGTCCGACCGTACCTGTACATGGTGGCCCTGGAGTTCCTTTTTGAAGAATCTGAGGGCTAGGCCTACTGCCCTCAGCTCTTTCCAGTTGGAAGACCTCTGCAGCTCGTCGCCCTTCCATGTGCCCTGCGCTAGAAGGGATCCCAGATGTGCCCCCCAGCCCTTGCCACTTGCATCCGTGGTTAGGATCTGTGGGACTGGGATGAGCCACAGACGTCCCTGTGACAAGTTCACTTCCTTCCTCCACCACCAAAGAGATCTCTTTATTTGATGGGGAACCTGTACTAAGGTGTCTAGATCCCTCTGACTGTGGTCCCATACTCTTAGTACAAATGATTGTAGGGGGCGAAAATGTAATCCTGCCCACTGCACTGCTGGAAGAGTAGAAGTTAGAAGGCCTAATGTTGACATTATGGACCTCTTGGACACCAGATGGTTGCACTGGAGGGAGAGGACTGCTCTGTCCAGTTTTAGAATTTTTTCCCTTGGAAGAAAAACTCTCGAGAGCGTAGTGTCCAGCAGGTACCCCAGGTACACAATGCGCTGTGAGGGAATGAGACTGGACTTTTCTAAGTTCAGCAGCCACCCCAAACCTGTTAGAACCCTCTTGGTTAGATCGAGGTCTCTGATCAACTGTTCTGGGGATACTGCAAAAAGAAGCAGGTCGTCCAGATAGGCTATAACTGATACCCCCTGGAGTCGCAGGAAGGCCAACGCCTCTGCCAGTACCTTTGTGAATATGCGGGGCGAGGAGGATAGCCCGAAGGGCAGTGCTTGAAACTGCAGATGCAGTATTGTGCCCTGCAGGTCTACTGCTAAACGGAGGAACCTCTGGGAGGTTTCTGCGATAGGGACGTGTAAATATGCGTCTCTGAGATCCAGAGACACCATATAACAGTTGTGTGGTAGCAGGGCCCTGACCGTAAAGATTGACTCCATGCGGAACCTTTTGTAACAGATTGACCTGTTTAAGGGTTTTAAATTCAGAATCAGTCTGAATTTTCCCGAGGGCTTTTTCACCACAAATACGTGGGAATAGAACCCCTCTCCTTCCTGCCCCCTTGGTACTCTGTGAACTACGTTCTGAATCTCCAGTTCCTTCAGGGCGTCCACCAAAGCTTCGGCCCTTGCTGTGCAGCTGGGAAGCTTCGTAACAAGGAACCTTTGTTGAGAATTCCAAGAGATACCCCCTTCTTATGACCCCCAGGATGAATCGGTTGGGAGAGAGGGTCTCCCACTGTGGAAGGAAGGCCCCCAGTCTTCCTCCCACCGTCCCTAGAGAGTCATTGATCTTTACGGGCCTTCTCAGGAGGGCGAAAAATCGCCCCTCCTCTGCCCTTGCCTCTTTGGCCCCAAGTTTTCTTCCCTTGCTTGGGAGATTCCTTGCCTTTTTTCGGACGAAACCCCTTTCTCGTCTGAGCTGGGGCTTTCCTCTTAGGCGGAAAGGACTTCTTTTTGTCCGCCGTACGGTCTAAGACCGTCTCTAAACCAGGGCCAAAGAGTAGATCACCTGTCAGGGGTATCCCGCACAATTTGACCTTGGAGGCGGTGTCCCCCGGCCAAGTTTTCAGCCAGAGCGCTCTTCTGGCCGAATTCGCCAGCGCCGCTGATCTGGCCGACATACGGACTGACTCTGCTGAGGCGTCTGCAATGTATGCGATTCCTCGCAGAATCGTGGGGAACGAGGCTAGGATAGTCTCCTTGGCTGTGCCAGCTTCAATGTGCTCCTGAATCTGGAAAAGCCAGTGCTCTAAATTGCGGGCTACGACTGTAACAGCCATTTCTGGCTTTAAGTTACCCACAGTTGAGTCCCACGTCTTTTTTAGAAGTGAGTCTATCCTTTTGTCCATGACATCCGACAAAGCCCCCATATCCTCGAATGCCAGGTCTGTGTGTCTAGAGACCTGAGAGAAGGCGGCATCCAACTTGGGATTTTTATTCCAAATGGACGCTGGATCCTCTGAAAATGGAAATCTTCTCTTAAGGGAGCTAGAAAAGGGCTTCCTCTCAGGATCCTGCCACTCCTTGTTTCCACCAGCACTTCGTGTACTGGAAACACTTTTCTTTTTTGATCTCCCAAGCCCTTATACATACGGTCATGGAGAGATAGGGGTTTTTTATCCTCGTGTATCCCGAGGGTTGTATATATTGCCCCCAAGAGATCTTCCACCTCATCCAGGGACAATTTATACCTGGAGATTTTCCTGGACTCCCCATCCTGGTCCTCCCCTTCTGATTCCTCATGGGAATCAGACGTGCCACTGTCCGGTTGCCTCTGCTCCACCCCGGAAGGGCCTGCCATCTCCTCTGCCATAACTAAACTGGTAGATCTGGCAGGTGCAGAGCCCTGAGCATGAGGCGGGGTTGTGTCCTGCTGAATGGGTTTAGAGGGAAGCTTGAACGTCTCAAAAAAGGTTTTAAAAGATGAAAAGGTGGATGACAGCTCTTTCACAGAAGCTGCCAACCCAGACTGCTGTTCAGATTCCCTTTCCTTAACCAGGGAGTCTATGCACTCCTTACACAAAACTTTAGTCCATGCTTCCCCTAAACTGTCTCTACAAGAGGCACACTTCCTTTTAGAGACATGAGTGGACTTTGTTTTGTTTTTTCTGTAGATTTCTGAAAATACATACAAAAAAACCATATTACTTCCAGCAAGTTTAAGTGGAAACAACCCTGGGGGTGTACCAGATCCATCTTAAGGGAACTGCGCTCACCCCCCCACCCCCTGACCACCCAGGGGGACTGCCCTCCCTCTAAGTAAGGAACCATACAAGAGGGAGAGCAAACCTTAGATAGAGAGGACCCCTCCCCAGGGAACTCTTACCTTTGGAAGGCTGGAGACAGCGTCCGAATGAGCTGCAGCATCTGCCTCAGACATGACTGCAGGTGGTTGCCTGTGTAGAGTCTCACACTGTGTACATGTGAAGCGACTCACTCCAGCCTGAGCCCGGCCCCCTATCAGCCCCGCGACCCGGAACCGGAAGTCGCGGTTCAAAGGGAAAGCGTCCGCCCCCCCCGCCGGAAATGACGTCACCCGTCGTCCGGCCCGCTGGTTCCAAATTTGCGGCCTGTATGGATACAGGGGAGAGCGGACTGTCTCCATGCTGCGGCCCTGTGGACGCGATAGGGGTCCCCCACGACCTGATGCCGCGCTCAGCAAGGAAGGGGTGGCTTCAGCTGCGGTATGTACCGCCACTCTTCATCCTGGAAGCCCCTGCTTCCCTAGGGATGATTTTCTTAGAAAGAGGCCACAGTCTCCCTGACTGCACCCGGCCTGGTTCCTCTGCACAGTGTCTCCCCACCGGAGGAAACACTAATAACTGAGGTCTGGCAGGGGAGGAGAGATTTTATGGGCTGGCGCAGTGTTTCCAGAGGAAGGGGAGGAGACTATCTCTCTATTGTGGCTGTCCTGAAATGACGGAAAGGGAAAAATTAAAATATATACATATACATATACATACACACTTGCTAGGAAACCTTCCATGGCCATTACCGATCAAGCAGCTTGTGCTTTGCATTACTGAAGTTAAATAGCATTTACTTGGCAAGACAACAGTTCAGCCACATAGTTATGTCAGTTGCAGTCTCAAGCATTAAAATGCAATTGTAGAGAAACTGTCACCAGTCATTTCAGTTTCATACAATTTGTTTAACTTCTGCATGCCATTTACCTATGAAGTGCCTTTTGTAGACCAAGAACCTGAGAACGCTGGAGGCCACCATCTTGAATGTGATGTCAGCATCCAAGCTCAGCGATCACTCAGGTGACAATACTAGTCTTTCTACCCTGGCAAAAAAGTATGTGGGAGGCAAGGGCGTAGAGGAGCTGAATTGGCACAAAGCCAATACAGCTCACAGAACAGGGCTATGCTAGGAAATGGACTTGAAGTGGTTGAGTTCAGCACTTTTGCAAGTGAATGAGAGAACCATTTATAAGAAAATTCTGGCGACAACCTTTAACCACTTGCTGACCAGCCGCCATCATACTGCAGCAGGTCAGCACAATACCATGAATAGTTGTAGCTGTACATCGGCTCCTTTAAGCAGGCGCACACCAGCTGCATTGCAGGGGTGCCGATGCTTGTGGCTGGCCGGGCACGAGAGGCAGAACAGGGACATGTGTAAACACACAAATCCCTGTTCTGAGGCAGATTGAGAGTTCCTAATAGCTAGGACCCAAGATCTGTCATCTCCTATAGTCAGTTCCCTCCCCGCACAGTTAAAAATAATAATAATTTATTATTATCTAACCTGAAGGAAAAAAAGGGGATATTATAGCAAATATTGTGTTTCCAAAGTTGTTGCCCTTTGTTTCTAGCAAAACACCATTTGACGTGCTCTAGGAATGCCTGCTCCTGGGACCTTTCAAAAAGAATCCAAAAGACTCCGATCACACAACTTACAGGAATAGCTCTTGGGGGATGACCACTAGCCAAAACCCAGTTCATTCATTTTATAAAATCATGTATTGTATGGAAGTGGAAGCACATAGAACCTCACAACAGGTAGGTGGATCACAATAGTCAATGAGATCAGTTGTATGGAGACCTTAAGCGCATCTACTGCAGAGAACAGAATCCACCTGGTTTTCCTGGAATGATTTTAGGTTACACAAGAAAACAGTGAAAGATGAAGGCCAGACTGTCACTCCTACAAAACCACCATCACCTAACAAGAGAAAGCACAGGATGTACAAGCCAACACCCCATTCAAGATGGGGGACAGATGAATACATCTGCAAGACCTAATAGGCGGATAGATGTGCATCTCTCCTATATACTGTTCATGTCATCAAACAGATTGGACAAACCCACTGAACTTTTCTGCAATCAAAACAAGCAGACCGGAATGGACATGGCTGTCCATATAACTGGAGTTGTACCCACAAGCCTATGGTAGCATTAGATGGAAGTGGGTTTTCCAAGTATCTAGCTGATTTCCCACACTTAATCCATTCCATGTATGCTTTCCCATTTGCTAAAATAAATCCAGGAGAACTGTCCAAACCCTCTATGTGGTACCCCAAGGCTGCCCACTCTTGCTTAAGATCACTAAAAACATCCCACCATTTTGTTTCCTCCAACCCCAGGGCACACGTGCCAAACCCTAGTGCATTATAGAGGAATTTGGGACCTTTTCAGGTTTAAAGTTAACCCAGCCAAAAGTGGTCCAATGATTAAACACAGAAACCGGATCCGTTTCAAAAATGATTCGGTCATTGTGAATTTTGAGGAAAGGCTCTGACAGCCTGGAGTTCTATCCTATGTGCTGTAGTCACGAGGAAGACAGTTTTAGCGTCAGCAAGTGGAAAGATGTTTCTCGTAGAGGCTCAAAGGGGCTTTTGATGATCCCCTTAGTACCACCGACAAATCCCATGTGGGACATTTGTCTTGGGTGATCCATACTTAGCCAACACTTTGCAAAAAACAATCAAATTGGTCTTCGTGTACTGTCCATTCTAGATACACTGAAAACGCTGCTACTGGACCTTCAGCATACTAAGCACTAGACCTTTATCAGCACCCTGCTGTAGGAACTCTAGAATAGTCAGTGTAGCCATCTTTTTGCTATTTTCAGTGCACCAGCTTTTAATTTTTTTTTTCTGTAGATTGCCATACTGTTAGGCTTCCTGGCTCTCAGAAGTGTAGCCACCACTTTATCTGAGAGTGCTTTCGATCTCAGGGTGTCTTCCTCAGTAACCAGGCTGCCCATTTGAAGCCTTCTTGCTTTAGGCCTGTTAGGGAGCCCCAACACATCAGGTCATCCCTGCAAGGAAGTAGCCAAGAAACCACCCCCTTCTTTCCTTCCCCATCTTCCTGCTCCGAATCAGAGCTGTTGGCTATTTTGCCAACCATGTCGCTACTCGCTTGTTCCTTCATTGTCTGCCACCCTGGGACAGCGGATCATGGTGAGGAGCTTCAAGGGAGAACTTAAAGTCTCAGGACAGCACCTAGAGAGTGCAGCCACACCCACTTCCCAGGAAACACTACAGTCATTTCTTTAGAGCTTGGACACTTCCACCATTGCCTCAGTTCTGTTGGAACTAGACAATGTTGGTAGCAAACTCTTGGGATCTGTGACAAAAAAAAAAAAAAAAAAAAAAAGTACAGGATGCAACGAATACAGAGCTACAGTGTTTTCTATACATTGACAAGAGTTAGGATATGGAAAGCCTTTGGGAAGGAAAACATTCAGTGGTGTACACTGTAGCATACAAGCAGTTTAGAAAATATGACAAGCAAGCCTGAAACCCCCCCCCCCCCCCCCAGTAAACACTTGCCTTCAGGATGGTATGGCAGACACTTCTCGATCTCAGGGTAGCTTTGTCCGCTTGACTTGATGCAGGCTTCAGACATCTGAAATAGAATATTTAACCATTTATTAAAGGCAGCAGCCAATACAGGTTAGATTGAGCCCAGCCTACCCCTTTTACAGACTTACCGGAGCTGTGGGCAGCGGCAATTGTGTCTGCCCCCTGGGCTGACAAAGGTGTGAGGGGAAGACCCCTCACCCATCTCATTGACACTGCAGGGCGGAAGCGACATCAGAACATCACTTCTGCCCATAGCTCAAAAAAAAAAAAAAAAAAAAAAAAAAAAAAAGCCAATTTTATTTTTTATTGCATTTTAGTGTAAATGAGATCTGAGGTCTTTGACCCCAGATCTCATATTTAAGAGGTCCTGTCATGCCTTTTTCTATTACAAGGGATGTAATAGGAATAAAAGGGACTAAAAATTTAAGTGTCTCTCTATATTATAGCAAAAAAATAACGCATTTTTCAAAATTGCTGCTCTTTTGTCTATAGCGCAAACAATAAAAACCGCAGAGGTGATCACATACACCAAAAGAAGGCTCTATTTTTGGGGGGGGGGGGGGGGGGGGGGGTGGAAGTTGATTTTGTTGGGAGCCACATCGCACAATTGTCAGTTAAAGCAATGCAGTGCCGAATTTCAAAAAGTGCTAGTCTTTGGCCAGTCAAACGGTCTGGGGCTGAAGCGGTTAATTTACTCCCTATTTAATTTTCCTGCTTTTTTGTTCAAGTCTATTTTATAAACCATAAAAAAAAAAAAAAAAAAAAAAAACAGATTGTTATATTGCAACAAAAAACAGACGATTGAGAATCGGATGCTCTGCAACAATTTAAGAATAGTTGGATTGCCAGAGAAAGTGGAGGGGTTTAATCTAGGGGACTTTATAGCAAAGTGGTTGAAAGACATGTTCCCAGATATGGAGGCACCAGCAACATTTGCAGTTGAGAGGGCGCCTGCAACAACGCCAAAACCAGGGTCCCCCCACCCAGACCTTTGCTAGCATGCATGTTGAACTGCAGAGAGCAAGACAAAAAAGGAGAGATTCACTGAAAATAGCAAAGCGTCAATATTTCCAGATTTTTCTTTAGAAGTTAAGAAAGCAAAGAGCAACGTTTGAGATAAAAAGAAGGCTGAGAGAAGCAGGAATTGAATACTCTATGGCATATCCAGCATGTTTGAGAGTGGAGAAAGGGGGAAAGACTTTTAGTACACCGGAACAAGCTAGAGCATGGATGCAGACTATTAAACCTAGATAAACTTTCAGATAAAGACACTACCGAGAGGACCAATTCATATTGGAAGTGGGGGGGGGGGGGGGGGGGGTAGGTAAAAGTTTGTTTTTGCTGTGAAGGGCATGGATAGATTTTTCCGGGTCAAGGAAGAAAACATGAGTAATCAGTGCACTTTCTTCCATGGAATGAGAGAGGTTTGGGTACACAATTAAAACAAACACAGGTCTTTACTGAAATTAGCAAGGTACAAGCTAAAATAATTTGCATCCAAGAGACACATTTAGTTAAAGACTTGATCTTTTGAAAAAGCCCTGGATTCAATGGTCAAGTCATTCATGCCATACAACTTTTTCAAGGGGGGGGGTTCCCTTATTGTGCATCAGGGTAAAGGATCCAGAGGGGAGATATGTTTTTCTATTTGCCCTGGTGCATTCAATGCCATTTGTCATTATGGGTATTAGAGGTCGACCGATATGGGTTTTTCTCTGGCCGATGCCGATTGTTTTGGGCCGATATATTTGGCCGATTTTTTTTTTTTCCTTTTTTTTCCCCCTTCATCTCATAAAAGCTAACAGTTAGACCCCTTTCACACTGGGGCGTTTTTCAGGTGCTTTTGGGCTAAAAATAGCGCCTGTAAAACGGCTCCCCTGCAGTCTCAGTGTGATATCCCGAGTGCTTTCACACTGAGGCGATGCGCTGGCAGGATGTAAAAAAAAAGTCCTGCAAACGGCATCTTTGGAGCGGTGTATACCGCTGCTCCACCACTCCTGCCCATTGAAATGAATGCGCACCGCTACCAAAGCGCCTGCAAAGCGTTTTGGCAGCGGCGCATTTAACCCCTTCCTCGGCCGCTAGCTGGGTTATAAGCGCCCCGCTAAAACTAGCAGCGTTTTACCATCAACGCATGCCGCTTCAGTGTGAAAGCAGCCTTAATACAGAAATTCTCATTTAAACATTAAACAAAACAAACCTGCAATCAGTTCACTTGTATGTATAATTAAAAAAAAACAAAAAAAAAAAAAAATATATATCTTAAATAATAAATACACAAAAACAGGTAATCAAAACTTTTGGACGAAAAAAAAAAAAATGGGCTAACTTTACTGCTTAGGTTTTTTTTTTTAATTCATTACTGTATTTTTTTTTTTTAAATTGCGTTTGAAAGATCGCTGCGCAAATACCGTGTGACATAAAATATTGCAACAATCACCATTTTATTCCCTAGGGTCTCTGCTGAAAATATATATAATGTTTGGGGGTTCTAAGTGATTTTCTAGCAGAAAATACAGGATTTTTACTTGTAAGCAACAAGTGTCAGAAAAGATTTAGTCTTTAAATGGTTAAACTGAGAGCTCCTACACATGGAGTTCAGTCTATTGATAAAAAGAACCTGAAAGATACAATGTATCTTATCAGACTTGGCAGGCTGCCCAGTGGAGGAGAGAATCCTCTCCACAGATAACCTTAGGAAACTTGCATTAACTTCTATTACAGAAGTCATTTGCAAGTCACAGCTGAAGTTATAGTCAGCTTTTTTATCAGCACAATCAGGAGAGGGAGATCTCCCAACCTGCTACAATGAAACTATTAAAAGAGGCAATGATATTTATGTCAGAATATCCAGACGCATGTTATATGTACGGAAGATTTTAATATGTGGTTAAATCCAAAATTGGATAGGTTTGGAAAAAACATTCAAAAGGGGAATGGTGGGGTCTAATGCCCCGTACACACGATCCGAAAATCGTACGTAAAATGCCGCATTCGAAACGATCGTACGATAATCGGATCGTTAGTACAGAGCTTTCGAGAGCCGATCAGGACAGTTCATCCGATATTATTCTATCGGACATGCACGGAAATTTTTTCCGTACGATGCCAGATCGTACGATTTTCGTTTAATCGGTACAGCTATCGTTCGAAAATGCAATACAAATGCATTGCAACACATGACATCGCTTCCGAATTTTTATTCTGTCGTACGGGAATTTTCGGGACTTTAGTAAACTCATCAGATTCGATGTGAGATTAGCATGCAAACAAAAACGGACGATCATTCGTCCGATATTCGGATCGTGTGTATGGGGCTTAAGTCCTTGGAAAGGTTTGCAAATTAAGTTGGATGGTTTGACCTATGGAGGATTAGAAATCCAGACCACAAGAAATATTCTTGGCATGCACCAGGGAGGGGTGTCTAGAATCGACCTGGCGATGGGAAATGCAAAGATACTCCCGATGGTGCAATCTGTTAAATATATGTCTAGAGGGGTGTCTGATCACTCTGGGTCGGTCTTTGAGTTAAAAATGGGCTCTAGGAGTCAATACCATTGGTTGACCCAGATTGGACCAAAATGATAGAATACCAGACGGTAATGTTTTTGGAAGCCTACGGGGGAGAGAAAAATGGAAGGGGTGCTCTGGGATACCTTTAAGGCCTATCTATCTATCTATCTATCTATCTATCTATCTATCTATCTATCTATCTATCTATCTATCTATCTATCTATCTATCTATCTATCTATCTATCTATCTATCTATCTATCTATCTATCTATCTATCTATCTATCTATCTATCTATCTATCTATCTATCTATCTACTAATAGTAGACAGGAAGAATTGGCAGAGATGCGCACACACAGAAGCTGAGTTTGTAAACAACCCCTTGAATATAAGTCAGATAAAGTGGGCAGGATTAGCACATCAGTATAAAAATCAAATATCAGTTAATGCCAAACATAAGTGGTTCCAGCAGAAACCAAAAAAAAAAAAAAAAAATTGAGCAAGGACATCATTTAAAATAGGATTCTAACCTATTAGCTAAAACAGAGAGCATCATTTGTGATCTCAGAAGTGAGGAATGAGAAGGGGGAAATGGTGAAAACAGCAGAAGAGATACTTATGAGTTTCCAAAGATACTATGTCAATATGTATTCTTCAACATGGACTTGCAATGGAGAAGAGCTAGAGAAATATCTAGAGGACCTAGATATCCTTAAACTAACAGTAACAAAAAGGGTTGGAGAAAGATTGGAGGAAGGGGAAGTGTGAGAGGCTATTTTTTCTATGGGTAAGGGTACATTTCCAGCAGTATACCATCCGCTCGAGGACCGGATGGTATACTGCTGGAAATGTACCAGCCCTGACTAAGATGTATGAGAGCATTTTCTCAGGGAGAGATGCCCCAGTCCATGTATGAAGCAACAGTAATATTAATACCAAAACCAGAAAAGGATAGATCCGATTGTGCGTCATAAAGACCAATTTCTTTGCTGAATATCGATTACAAGATATTGGAAAAAAATACTTGCAAAAAGGTTTAATGGAGTAATCCTATCAATTGTGTCGGAAGATCAAACAGGATTTATGCCTGGGAAATCTACCTCAATAAATATTAGAAGAACCCAACTTATTGTACAGCTGAGTTTTTTTCTGGAGACAAGTGCCTTGGCATTGTTGGATACAGCCAAGGCATTTGATTCCATAGAATGGGAGTTTCTACAAAAATAGTGCTGAGGAAAAAAAAAAAAAAAAAAAAAAAAAAAAAAAAAAAAAAAAAAAGTGGTTTTGGGGAAAAATTTAGGAAATGGGCAGGATTATATAAGCAACCATGCTCAAATTTATTAATAAATGGATTATCACCTACAATAAAATTATATAGGGGGGGAAGACAGGGCTGCCCAATGTCCCCTCAACTATTTGCCCTTGCAATCGAAGCATTGGTAAATAGATTTAGACAGACAATCTAAAAGATATTAAATTGGGGGAAAAGGTTGAGCACATAGGGTTATATGTGGATGACATATTGTATATGGAGGATGTGCACACCTCCATGAGAGAGGCAATGAATAAAATAGAAAGATATGGGATATTTTCAGGGTTGACGATTAATTGGCAGAAATCTGCTTTGATGCTGCATGGACCAGGTAATGGCAGAAGACCCCAGACCCCACTAAAAATAGTTGATACATTCAAATATTTAGGAGTATATATTACCCTGGATCATGCCGACTCTATAAAAGCTAATATCCTTCCTGTGGCAGAATATATTAAGAAAAAACTGGCAATATGGGTAAAATTACCAATATCAATGGCAGGAAGCATACAGCTAATAAAGTCAATAGTGCTTCCTAAGTGCCTGTATGTGTTTACACACTCGCTGGTAAAAATACCAAAAAAAAGGATATTTAAAAAGAGTTAAATTCTCAGATGACTAGGTTTATTTGGGCATATGGTAGATGTAACTTAACACGCTACAGAGACCCAAAACAGCAGCAGGGTTGGCGCTCCCAGATTTAGATTATCTGGCAGGGCAACTGAAACGCTTAAGTAAACCGGAACAAAAAAAAAAAAAAAAAAAAAAGTGTGACAGGATACGCAGACATCCCACCAGAAACTGTCTTATGGCATAACCTGACATTTGAGCATTTGGAAAAATTTGAGGGAAGTAAATTTTGGAAACAGAATAAGGTAACAAGCATTGGTCAACTGTATGATAAAAATATGTTGTCCTATGAAAAATATATATATTACACACGCAAACAGTTTTATAGCCATTTGCAGTTAAGGCAGGTATTACAGGTACTGTTTAGAAGTAAGGAATTAAAAATATCTAAATACACCCTTAATAGGTATTTTGAGATCACAGGGACCAAAGGGATTGGTATCCAAATTATACTCACACCTGTTACAGAATAAAATAAGAGGGGAACCGCTGGGAGTAAGAGATAAATGGCAGATAGCTGTTCCAGATATGAATGATCAGGAATGGGATGAAGTCTGCTCCTCCCACTTGAAAGTATGCCCAGCAATGAATAAGATAATTCAATTAAACATAATACATCAGACCTATTTGGCTCCAAATAGGTTATATAAAATGGGGAGGATGGCTACACCTGAGTGCACAAGATGTGGGCAGGGAGGAGCAGATTTCCTCCATGTGATGTGGTATTGTGACAATATAGGGAGGTACTGGCAGCAGGTGGTCAGAAAACTGGAAAAAGTTAAATAGATCTGTCACAGGTACGATTGAACTTTGTTTGCTGGGAGTATTGGAAGAGAAGGGTGAGAACAGACACTAGGACGTTTTTGCGGGAAGCGTTATTTTTGGCAAGAAAACAAATAGTAGAGAAATGGATTCAGCCAGACCCACCGACATTAAATCAATGGTAAGAGCAGTAAATCAGATCCTACCTTATGAGAAGATATTGTATGAACAAAGGGGAAATGTGCAGAGATATGAAAATATATGGGCAAAGTGGAATAGATCCTATTTAACAATGGATATGGGAATGCCTGAAAATAGAACATAAGTGACTAAGTGGTTGAGTGAGAATGAAAGGAATTAGAGAGATTGGTAGTAGAATGAGAAAAATTTGGGGATTTATATAGTAAAGAAATAAAATGTAAAGATATGTAAACTAACATGTATAGAAAATGTGTAAAAGTTTTTTTTTCCCCCCCTTCAAACACACACAATAGTGGTCCACCACAATCTAAATGATTTGACGCCATAGATCTGCTCCCAAGCTCAAACCAGCTACACTAGTCTTCAGCCAAGTGGAGAGAGGGGGGGGGGGGGGGGGGGAAAGAAAAACAAAACAAAAAACAGAAACACCCCACACCTCTTCTAGAGGCACTGACATGTATGGGCAGTGAACTGAGCTGTATGTATGAGATGTAAACAATGCATTCTGTATGCAGGCCAACTAATCAGCTGAAAAACCTAAGTCAATGAAGCCAGTTGACAGCCATTTTTATAATCAATAAAGTCAATGCCCTATATTTAACACAGCAAATTTGCATACCATTGCAACATACATATGCAGGAGACACACGTTTTGCATGTGCGCCATAACAATCCTGCAAGATATTGCACTTTAGAACAAGTCATTAGTGCCTTCAGGAAACAAAAAGTGCTATTTTTGCATGCCAGTGAGAAACTGCCCAACAGCAGTCACCAACACAAAGACTATACCAAACACATGGCAAGGCGTCATATGCCTTTATGTCCAAGTCTGTTGCAGCCCAGTCATAATGGCTAGGCTATGATTAGACTGCAAGATCTGAACTTGCCCTAAAGGCAGAATTACAAGTCACTTTTAGTTGCTCATCTGCCTATAGGGGTACACAGACCCCTTATGTTGCCATTCAGTGCACACATTGAACATTTTTACGCCGTGCACTTGCAAAAACCATCTCAACCCAACATGGCACCAAAATCCTGAGGTAGAATCTCCCAAAACTGAAATATAGTATATACTGCATAGTAACTAGTCAGTTGTCATCTCATCTGAGAGAGAAGCCAATTAGGTGCCCTGCACAACTGCTCCAGTCTTGGAAATTCTGTGTGACTAGACCTAGTGATTTGCTGTACCCAATGGTCAAATGACCCCTTAACTAAAACTCAGTGGAGCATTGAAAGCACTGACAAGGCAACAGACTCAAACTTCCTTGGAGGGGGGGGGGGGGTGAAAAAGAAGAAGTGCGGTCAGGTGAACACAAGATCTTTGCCATTTTGTCCCTGTTCTTCTGCATCCTTGAAAATTGAGACTATTACAGATTATAAAATCAGTTTACCTTCTGAGGTAAATCCAGTGCATCAGAGGTAGCCAGGAAAGATGGTAGTGTGTCTGCAATATCTGGGGAAAAAAAAAAAAAAAAAAAAAGTTACTTGTATAATTCAGGTTTCAGACACCTAGATACAATGTGAAAGTATTAACCTTCAGTATGAGATTTAAAAATTTGGACAAATGGTACAACTACTTAAATTTGGAGAGCTGCCAACCAAACACTTTGTGCCCCACCCTCTTCAGTCATCTACACTGCCACTCTGCCCTGATACTCCAAGTGAAGCACCACCCAGGACAAGATCTACTTCCTGGTTCCCCTTGATTAATGCATGTCACAGCTGTAGAGGTGACCCAACACAGGATGACCCCACAACTGCATTGTCTAATGGAGGAGTGCAACACGATCAGTTGCAGAAAACACAAGCATAGCAGTACATCAGGGAGGGCAGGTTCAGCAGCAGGAATGGTTTAAAAACACTGAGGCAGCAAGCCCAATGCCACACATACTCCTGTCATGGGCACTAGGCCATCATGGCACACCATCTTGCTGCAGAGGGTCCATTGCCATGAACCTGTATAGCACCCTACCAGACAATAGATCATTGCACAGGGTTTCTTACAGGATCTGGGTACAATCATCTTAGCAATTACAGCTGTAGACATGGATCCTTAAAGGCAAAGCATGCTGAGCTGCACAGCACCAGCCAATCACACCCCTTGAAGCCTTTCTGGAATGGTTGAGGTTATGCCGACTTGTGTGTCCAATCACTTTGTAGGTGCTGCACAACCTGCACAGCTCTTTCCCCAGTTACCATCTTCCCTGGTCCTTCTTTGCTCTAGAAAAATGTATGTAGTGGAGGAACATGGGGCGGCACAGTGGCGCAGTGGGTAGCACTCTCGCCTAGCAGTAAGAAGGGTCGCTGGTTCGAATCCCGACCACGACACTACCTGCCTGGAGTTTGCATGTTCTCCCTGTGTCTGCGTGGGTTTCCTCCGGGTACTCCGGTTTCCTCCCACACTCCAAAGACATGCTGGTAGGTTAACTGGATCCTGTCTAAATCGGCCCTAGTATAGGTATGAATGTGAGTTAGGGACCTTAGATTGTAAGCTCCTTGAGGGTATAGGGACTGATGTGAATGTATAATATATATATGTAAAGCGCTGTGTAAATTGACGGCGCTATATAAGTACCTGAAATAAATAATAAATAAACATGGGGGGGGGGGGGGCGGCGAATTAAGGTCAGCTCAGTCTGCTGGGAATGCCACCGCATTTAAATGTCCATTGTCTGTCAAGTTTTGACAGCAGATTCTGAGACTTAGACGTGTTCATTCTTGCTCCCTTCTGAAAGTTAATCCTCCATGCCCAGTGACATGAGCAAGTCACATTTTAGAAACCAACCTGACTCCCAGCTAAAGACTGGAAAATCCATTGGAGCTGGCTCCTGGATCAATGCATCAAACTTTGCAGCTTCTTTTTCATGCACAAACAGGGGGACTCCAGCAAGGTAGAAATGGCTCAGTTTGTGCTCTTGTGGGACATCAAAGGTTTCAAAATCTAGGGGGGGGGGGGGGGGGGGGAAAAAAAAAAAAAAAAAAAAAAAATTTAAAGCCATACACATGACAGCTTCTTTGCCCAACTACTGATCCAAGTACCTAGTGTTCCTCATTACAGGCCAAGACAGGACTTACTTGCAGTATTACGGAATTTACAAAGTCACTGGTGTCTAGCTTCCTTATAGGCAAGAATCAGGTCAAACCAGTACGAGTCAGTCCTAATCTGTTCAAGTTAGGACCAAACTTTTAACTAGAACCCCACTCAAAACTAAACAGAACAAGCAATTTGGCAAGTCAAGGGGTAAGCCTGAAAAAAACAACTTCTGCAAGAAAACAAAAATAAAAGCCAACAAAATCTTACCTGCAGGATCATAAGGAACACACTTTTCAATCTTAGGGTAGCTCTGTCTGCTAGGCTTGATGCATGCTTCAGAAGCCTGGAAATTAAACAGTTTAACATAGGTAGTTTTAAACTAAAGACCCTTTTAGTGTGCAATCTAAATTTCCAGGCAGCAGTAATAACCTACAGTGTTCTAACCCTTTACCCACCATTCAAAAAAAAAAAAAAAAAAAAAAAAGACAGTGTAAATGTGGGAGTCAATTTATCTGGGCACCTAAAGCATGCTTAGGTGGTGCACTGAGTTGAACATGTGCAGTGCTGGAGGATGCACCTTTATGCATAAGGAATATAAAGCCATTGATTTCATTGGCAATCTAGTTTTGTCGTCAGCCAAGCATGAAAAAAAAAAAAAAAAAAAAAAATATAGGCAACCAATAATGCAGGCCTGACCTGTTAGCCTGAGAGATTGTCAATGCACAGTCATTTAGAGGCAGAAAAAACCCCCACCCACATAATCTTCTGGCCAGTGGAATGAGTGTCCACCCGAGCACTTGAAGTGCTTATATGTTTTGCAAATTGCAGCTTTGGGAGCATTGTTATGCTGCCTTTTCACCCCCTGGAGCAAAGGTGTACACGGGAGAGAAAGACCTGTGCATGACCGCCCCCCCCCCCCCCCCAAATCTTAGGGGGGCTAGCAAATTGGCAGTAATGCTTAGATGTCAAGAGTATGTTGGTAATTACTCAGGCACAATGCTGTCTGGTTCTCCTTTCTGGATGCTTTGATACAGGAATCAAAGTCCTGCCTCTACCCTCCCCAGAGACTAATGTCAAGATGGCAAGGCTGTATTGGGGGAGCTGCATGAGATCACAGAAATGTCAATTAGTCCTTTCCTCAGCTTTAAGGTATAAAGACAAGCCAAAAACCATACAATATATGGAAAGGGTCACTGCTTTTAAAGTGATAAAGTATTTTTTTTTTTAGTTAAACATGATACTTAACTGCTCTGTACAGTGGTTTTGCACAGAGCAGCTCTGAACCTCCTTATCAGGTGCTCCTGGCACCTCCCCCTGTTGAGTACCCCTACAGCAACCAGCTTGCTATGGGGGCATCTGAGCTGCAGTTCCCCCATGTCCATCCAGACATGGAGCCACAACCCGGCTCTGCCCCCTTTCTCTCCTCACTGGCTCACTGACAGCAGGAGCCAATGGCACCGCGCTGCTGTTTTAACCAAGGACAGTCAGGTCTCTCCTGCAACATAGCAGGATAGAGATAGTCTCAGGTAAGTATTAGGGTGGCTGCTGCACACTTATCTTAATGCATAGAATGCATTAAGACAAGGCTTTTGCCTTTACAACCACTTTAAGGTGCAAGTGCACAGCTCAGACAAGCTACACCCACTATTACAGCGATTTAAAAAAATTTCCATGGTAATCATTTGAAAGGTTAGAGCCTCTTGCCATGCCTATGGTACCATTAGATTCAGTCTGGTAATGAAAAGCAGTGCTAGATCTCCAGTGGGCACAGGCAGCCTGACATAAGGTCTAGCAAGTTTTGACTTGTGTTAAGACTGGTCACTGCTCAGACTAGTACCTGCTTAGTAACTGGTGCAGAATTCTTCACGCCAAGTGCTCCTTTCTTCTGTGGAACTGCAGAGTTGACATTTCCCAGAGCTTTTCTTGGCTTCACCACAGTGCCAGAGCTGCCAAACACTTTCCCTGGATGACTTTTCAAAAGTGTTTTTCCTTTAAAAAAGAAAAAAAAATAAACATTTTCACTCTGCTACAAATTATGGACCATATGCATTTCTGCTGTTGGTTTATTTGGGGGGGGGGGGACAACTCATTACTGATGTATTGCCACTTTTGCAACTAAACCCACCAAAGATCTGCTTTGAGAAACATTGAAATGCAGCAATGAACTAGCTAAAAAAAAAATGCAACATTCTCAGAAATTACAGCTGGAAACTGAGCACAAGTCAAACACTCACCAGGGATTGCTGATTTTAGGCGATCCTTGGACAAGGTAGAAGCAACATCTCCATTCTCTTGGTCAATGAAAATTACAGTTGCCATGCTTCACTTTAGTCAAAACTGTAAAGTAGTAATTACAAGACACTGGGGTAAAGAGTTAAATAAGGGCTAATAAAATACAGTAACACTTGAGGTAAATCAGATGTGAAAGAGCAAGTCTAAGAATTTTGCGAAAATCCCGAATGCGGGGTTTGTTCAATGTAGTGGTAATTACTGCATTATTTAATGTGGCAATTTATGCCATTGAGCAGGTTGCCAAGTAGCAGGCCAGGAAGCCGGCCGTTATGTCCTTAACCGGTTCCCGACCGGCGCAACGCCGATGCAAGTCAGCAGAATGGCACGGCTGGGCAAATAGGCGTACCTGTAAACAGCATCTCCCCGTTCTGCCTAGTGACAAGTGTCACTGATCTCTACTCCCTGTCATCGGGAGCTGTGATCAGAGTAGAAACACTGCTAGCCCATCCCCCTACAGTTAGTAATTACTCCCCTAGGACACACTTAACCCCTCCCCCTAGTGGTTAACCCCTTTACTGCCAGTGTCATTTACACTGTAATCAGTGCATTTTTAATCGCACTGATCACTGTATAAAAGGACAATGGTCCCAAAAATGTCCGCCATAACGTCGCAGTCTAAAAAAATTTTTTTTTTTTTTTTGTAATAAAAATGCCATAACCCTATCCCCTATTTAGTAAACACTAACTCTTGCGCAAACCAATCAATAAATGCTTATTGCGATTTTTTTTTACCAAAATATGTAGAAGAATACGTATCGGCCTAAACTGAGGAAAAAAAATTTATATATATATATAATTTTTTTGGGGGATATTATAGCAAAATGTAAAAAAAAAGTGGTTCTCAAAATTGTCGCTCTCATTTTGTTTATAGCGCAAAAAAGGCGATCAAATACCACCAAAAGAAAGAGCCACGTCGCACGACCACGCAATTGTCAGTTAAAGCGATGTAGTGCCAAATCGCAAAAAACGCTCTGGTCAAGAAGGGGGTAAAATCTTCCAGGGCTGAAGCGGTTAACAAGTGATGACTCATCAGCTGTCAGCGGGTTCCCTGAAAGCATAAAAAAAAAAAAGTGTGAGTGTGTGATGTAGTGCTCCGCTCCTGACAGCAATCTGCAAGACACAGGGCCACCTGGTGATACACCTGGCCACCCAGCAACCACTGTATGTTGGGTTGGTGACATCAAAAGTACATACTGACCATCATGTGCAGCCCTTTGGTGATGTCAAGGGCCATATTGGA